>NC_057936.1:46472539-46775039 GCF_018555375.3 Anguilla rostrata | reverse complement strand
ACTCTGCATCATGTGCGCCGATATCACAACAGCTTGTTTGCATCACAGGTTTCTTTTAAAGCGGCACCGGCCTCTTTTCTAAACGGACCGCTCCGTCACTATGAGATTCAAGAGCAGCAAGCAAAGACTTCTTTCTGGACTTGGAGGGACTTTCAGCGCAGCAGCCAAGTTAGAAAAAGAAAGAGAACCCTATTTATGGTCCGTTGATTTTGAATTTGGTTATCTGACAATAGCTGCGTCCAAATGAGCGTCTTTGGATACGCCCGTGCACAGTCTACTAAATCGGCATAGCGCAGCTGTGTCTTAGCTATTAGCTCATGGTGTAGCCTAAGTGTCGCTACTATTATTTACTAGCCTATTTAGTAAATATTAGATTAGGGCAGAGGAAAGTCTTACCCCAAGAGTTTCACAAGTTCTCCACTAAAAGTAGGCTATTTAAGGTAAATGTCAAAATAGAGGGCGTTTCTCCACTGGAAAAATGAGCGGCCAAAGGGTCCTGTTTAGTGTATTTCCGTAGGGTATTAGTCTACTACGCCATGGGTGCACCATTTTCTCCCCCACCCTCTCTTTTTGGTTTTTGCCTATTACTCGGATTTATACTACTTGGTTTTACTTGCACCGGCTACCTCAAATCTCGCTCGAATGAAAATACTGCGTTTAGGACCCTTCATTCAAAAATGACAAATGAACTGTGCATAAGGTTTGTGAGATGTATAGACCCCGTCACACTCCTTTTTTATGCCCGGAACACCCCCCATCCCATTACCCGAACTTATATTTATACAATATGAGCAATGGATAGTGGTTATTTCATTTCCCTATCAAATGACAACAGCTAAAAAGGAGACTGAGAGCCAAATGTACAGCGGTGTATTTGAACAGAATAAAAAAGCTTAATTTATATAGGCTACACAGGCTACTTATTTGCTCGTTTTGATTTAGGAGACTACTATCGCTTTAAAAGAGAGTAAAGGCGAGGTTGAGCGCTGTCATTTACTCGAGGGTCAGTGTCACGTGGTGAAATCTCTCGTAGTCTATTGGTCAAAGGCACGTGTCTAAGATACCGTACTGCAACGTCACCCGAGGGACTCGTATTAAAAATAAGAACAAAAATCCAGAGTGAAAGTATTTCAGGATCAGTTAGCACACCTCTTTATTTATCCTTAGTTTAGTAGTTGAAGCACCATTATTGGATTGACTAAAACCGGATCATACTAAATTGGTGCCCCAAATTGTATTTATGAAGCAGGGAAATAAAGAACAGCCCAGTTTGGGAATTAAAGAACAAAACTATGGTTTTTCGTTGTGAACACAATAAGAAAGGGGTGCGTGGTTTTTAAATACTGAAAACTGCCGGATTTTCCTCTTTCTATTCTTCTTTTTTCCTTTAAAAGTAACTAAAAAGGTGGAAACTAGACGGAAGCCCCCTAAAGCTGGAATCTGTATACTTCTGTACAGGAAAGCGAAAAAAGGGTTAAAGAAAGAAAATTGGAAAGTGTAGCAGTATGGAAGAAAATGATCATAGCAACAGAGAAGCGGAGCGTCAAGAGTCGGGCGAGGAGTCCAACAGAGCGATTATACCCCTTTTGCAAGCGCCGGGGAACCTGCAACTCCCACACAGAATAACCAACTTTTTCATAGATAACATTTTACGACCGGACTTCGGGCGAAGAAAAGAGGGAACATTTAATCGCGATGAAGGTAGCCTTCCTGGGAGAGAGAATAGCAGCCCTTCGGCCCCCGGAGCGGGGCAGGTAGGGGGGTCTGTTGCAGGAGAAGGAACCTCTAACCCTCCTTCCGTCGGTGGGGCAAAGAAGGCAGATATTGCCGTCGACGAGCCTTTGAAACCCCGCAGAGAAAGTGGAGATCAGTGCCTAAGTTCGGACTCGGATTGTTCTCAAGCCAGCTCTACAGCAGCTTCGGGCCAGCCCATGTTATGGCCAGCCTGGGTTTATTGTACTAGATACTCGGACAGGCCTTCATCAGGTAAGCTTTATTTTTATTTATTAGCATTGAAATAAACTTATCACAGCCTTGACCTTAAATGCCTCTTCACGACATCATCTCGCAAATAAAAAATGAAATAATCCAACCAGTGATTTCCTCGAAAGTTATGTTGATTTTTCCACATGATAGTTGGAAAAAATATCTGGTTGGCTGACCCAGTGAACTGAATAAAAGTGAAACATAAACATACAAACCTCGAACAAAAACATAAAATCGCCCACAATGACAGAAATCTCCGTCTCCCTAACAAAATGAGCAAGTAAACCGTAGCCTATACCGTCTGTGCAGATAATGGAAGATATATTGAGATGTAGCTTCAGTTGCAGCAATGTATATTCATTCATCATTACTCTGGCGAAGCCTACCGCTTATTCTTCAGTCTGCATCATCGGCAAAGCTCTGGTGAAACAAAAAACCAATATCAATCTTCCAGTAAAAAAAAAAATAAAAAATAAGAAAACTGCACGCAATCGGATCGGCAGAAGTACAAAAACGAGGTAGACTTTTAACGAAATATTTTTCCGAGTAACTTCTTGTTTGTAATTTATATCAATTAAATTTTTTAAACCCCAAAATTATTTTTAAAAATACCCTAATAATTAAATGCTGCCCGTTTTTCTTATGTTTGTTAGGATCTTAACATAAATGCAATGGACGAACATATTATTATTATAATTAATGAGTCAGTGTTCACAGTTTAAGAATCCTAATGAGTATTATGATTTGGTGGTATTATTATCAGTATAATGTAATTAACATTTTTTGGCCATAACCTGGTTTATTTCTTAAAATTCCATCTGAAAAAAAAAAGAAATCCATAGTTATGCGACTAGCCTACAATTCTTTTTTTCAATAACGCATGTGATACTTACTAACTTGCCACATGAACTATAATCAATGTTCACGGGAAGCCGTATTTATGTTTTATAGTCATTTTAGTCAAGTAATAAAATAAAAAATGAAGTGCAGAGAAGAGTTTAGACTATAAAATGTAGTTTTGCGCCTTTGTTCCGTCGTCTTTGTTAATATTTGATTTGCATATTTTTTGACAATGGAACAGGCCTAGTAGTAAGCGTGTTTTCGTATATGTTAGTACTCAAGTTATAGACGCTGGATGGTGCATACGAAATGTTGGTCATTAAGCATAGCCCATGTATGAATTCATCTATGAAATATGAAGCCCTTGCATATATAACGTAATGCATGATTTTAAATATTGCGAATATTCTTAATGCAGTAGTAGCTACAGATATTCCTAATCCACACAAAATTTTATCTGTAGTTATTCTTTAATTATTTATTTACACGTGATATACGTTTAAAGTTTGACGAATGGGTGTGGTTCATCTAATGTTTTTTCATCAACAATATGAATTACTGCAACTAAACAGAATACAGGCCCTCTATGTCCGTGGTAACGACATCTAGATACTAACTCCAAAAATATGTAAATGGTTTTTACATATCTAGTCTTTTCAAAGTACAATTTAACGCTTCTCGATTTCGTGTCCCATTCAACGGGGAATAATTGCATCTTATGATAGTCTACCACTCAATTTCCCTCATTTATTTTAGGAGCGATGAAGTTCTCATCAACGCAGAAATGCTAAATGTACGATCGCATTATTATAGGCTACAAAGAATTAAACTCCAGGGCTGCGGAACAGATCACAGAACTCGAGAACGTCCCCAATTCTAGGGATTCTCTGAAGAGCGGAATTGGAGCCCCAATGCGGAATAGACTCATTTATGCAATAGGCCTAAGAGACGCAGTGTAGTCGATTAAGTAAGTGATTAAAATAAAACTAAATATATATATATAAATCAGCGGAATGCATAAGCCAACGCTATATTTCCGTATGTTTCATTGTGAAACGCCACGGTATTTTCTATGCATGGAGGCGGGAGTATTTTTGTGGGCGTAAATTAAATCTGAGATTGGCATACCGGTGTATTTGTCTTACTGAATGATTTTCAAAATATTCATTACAAGCTTAATGAATGCTTATGAACTTGGTTACTATGGTTACAGGTAGAGACAGGGGTTCTAACCCCCCCCCACTCCACCCTTCCCCCCGCCCTTCTTCACACACACACAACATACCCCTCCAACCGAATTGCAAATCGAATACAACTATGGATCCTTCATGAATATTCCACTTCATCAGCGACTGATTATTACCAGCAATCTATTCCTATTGGCGTTATTGTCAAGAAAATAGACACCCAGCACAATGATACTGGTGGTGTGACTTATGATGGATATTTACATAAAAAAACAAATAGCCTAAACAATGGCATGTGATGTCGGATTGTTGCTTGTATTACCACTTCAGTTGAATCGTCAAGTTGTGTGTGTGTGCGTGTGTGTCCTATGTAAAAAAAAATTTAAAATCCTAATCACTCGCTAATTGTATTTGTAACTGCAGGACCAAGATCTCGTAAACCAAAGAAGAAGACTGCCAGTAAAGAGGACAAGCGGCCAAGAACAGCCTTCACTGCCGAACAGCTTCAGAGACTAAAAGCTGAGTTTCAGACAAATCGGTACCTGACAGAGCAGAGAAGGCAAAGTCTGGCACAGGAACTAAGTCTTAACGAATCTCAAATTAAAATCTGGTTTCAGAACAAAAGAGCCAAAATTAAGAAAGCCAGTGGAAGTAAAAATTCTCTGGCTTTGCACTTAATGGCACAGGGACTGTACAATCACGCCACAACTTCAAAAGATGACAAATCAGATAGCGATTGACAGAACGAAAGCAGATGATGACAGGCTATACAATGCAATAATTTCATAAAATAAGGGCCAGTGTATAAAAGATACCAGCATTAATGGATTAAAATATATGTATTATTATTAGATATACTTCTGCAATATCATGTGTATATAATTTACGAGTAAAGTGTTGAACAAAGTTATGTTTTCAATATGTTATCAACCTTGTTGTTTTCTTCCTAAAATAGATGCTTCTTATGTGGAAAAGTGTTTCCATAACGTTCCTTCCTTTTTTCAACCAAGCGCTTTTGGTTGACGTAGACAAATTTGACCGTGAAAAAAAGAAAAAAAAAAAAAAAACAACTTGCTGAAGTCCAAAGATTTTTTCTGCTGCATTCAGGCAACTGTGAATCTAAATAAATTGCTGATTGTAAAGCTATATTATTTCTATGTTTGTTTGTTTTATTAGGTTTTTAATGATTTTTGTGTAAAAAGGACATAAGCAAGGGGTTGTGATTATTATAAAGAGGCTCAGTTACTTGCATTCGAAATTAAGTAACCTACATCTGCAATTTGTGATGTTCGTACGCATACTTTAGTTCAATTATTAAATAAAGCAAACCAGATATACATATTAAGGGATAGCAATCGTTTATATGGTTGCACGCAAGCAACCATTATTACAATTGTTGATTACACTTAAGTTAAATACACAATCTAACATCTGACATCAGGCCAACTTCTATGAAAAAAATGCTTTCAATTTCAAATTGGCTTTTTTACGTCACCTAAATGTACAGTGGCCTCTCCTGTTGAATTAATATAGTTTTTATTGAATGAGCAATATAATATTCTTTTGTAGAATACGTTTTAATTTATATACTGCTGCCTATACGAGGGAGGGACAACTTTGTAGCATAACAGACAATGATTGAATATTCTTCAACACATTCTTAGTACTTGGACAATATGGATAAAATCAGATAAAGGACGCTCAAATAAAGGACGTGTTCGTTTGCGTCATATATATAGATATATAGATATATACATTTACAAATACGGATACATTGATCTCTAGTGTATAACAATGGTTTAAATACTGTTTTATTGTTGTTTGCAAAGAACTTAATATTTGTTGATTTTGTATTTATATAGAATATATTGAAAATCTATCCAATGACCCATGTTGCTTATTGAGAGTAGATTTTGGGGTGTTTACACTACTTATTTATCTTGCAATAACTTCTTTTTGTGAATGAAACGTTTTTGGGGCCTTTGCATGAAAGCTGCAATTTGTTATATCTGGACAGATTACCGTGTTTATAAGCTTGGATCCAAGACGATGAAAGTAAGATGGAGTTTTAAGTTGTAGAGTGTATCCATACCAAATTGTGTTTTTTTTTTTTCTCGTGTGAATTGTGTTTTATTGTATATCTGAAAAGTGTGTATGAATTCAAATCCACCAAACTAAACACACTTTGCCTTAAAAGTTCAGATGTGAACTTTTCGTGAAACAGAACTGTGCTAAATCAAACAAACAAAAAAGTATTACGTTAAATGCATACTAGTTGTATCAGTTGAATATTGCCTTTATCTGAACAGCTGGTTCGACATAATGAATTTATTCATCAGCAAAATCTATAAATGAATATGTTTAAAAAAAGAGGAGAAAAAGAATTGCGTTGTATAATCCAATGCAATCTTTTTATTCTATGTTGAGTTTTGAAATATTCTTTGGTATAAAATAAATGTAAATAATTTGTATCATTTATGTTTAATTGTGTAATTAACTGCCTCTTGAGAACTGGAAAAGCAAGCAAATAAACCTCGAAGATAATACTCTTCAAAGTTTATCATGTATATTATTTCGCATAACTCTAGTCTGAGTGTTTACATGCTTGAAATATTTTTTGCTACTTCCTAACGGGCCTTACAAAACCTGCAACATCAGCATATATAACATGGAACCAAAATCATTATTTACATTCCCCTTCAGTTATTAAATTCAATGGAACCCTACGGATATGACGTCATTGTTGCTGACTACGGCTGCACCAGTTCTACTATTTTGACTGCTGAAAGACTCCATATTTAAAGGTCAGTAAAGGACAACTCGTTCTTATTTTACGCAACTAAGACTACTGTTTCCCTGACTCCTTTATAACCGACCTGACCGAGCGCTCATGTATTAAGAAATAGGCTATATAAAGGTGGGGGGGAAGGGGGATGTATACTTAGGGGTGCATGGTTATAAAGACGATGTAGCTAGAAGCTCAAACTATGCTCTGCAGATGAGTGGAATGACTCGAACTGTGACAGTCACAGATTCTTATTCCAGTTATTTTTAGTAGCCTACAGTAATTTCAGTTACAACGTGTTTATGTTTTACACAAATGACTGCACCAAAAGCTCATTTAAAAAGGTTCTCTCAGGTTTCTGTTGAGTTGTCCTTCCCAATCAGTGATATTCTAAATCCGTGTTCAGTTTCAACAATTTGCAAATAAAAACTCTGTATGAATACAAGATTATTTGATTTGATTATTATTATTATTATTATTATTATTATTGATGATACACTATTTGAGGACTAAACTGAGAAGTATTATTTGATTGAATCCACTGGCTATCCCACAAGACGTATAAGCCAAACTGAAAATTTCTGTTGACTAGTAGAAAACACACAAGATTTAAATAGATTTAAATGATTCCACACCTGCTTTGACATCCTTAGAATTCCTGATGAACTGAATCACAATTCACTATCATTATTTCTGTCTAATTAGGATACTTTTACCCATTATCAAGATTAACGGAAAATATTTTGAAATATGATGGTGCTTAGGCGATTATTATGGAAAAAGAGGAAGAAGAAATAGATAGAATTTCGGAATGTCAAATATAACCAGAATCGGCATATTTAAGAATCGGCTGGATAGCCTAGCCCATCGGCTAAGTTTTGTAGTCTTCTGCAAAGTCGTTGATGTACAAAACGTGCACAGGTAATGCCTTTATTAAATATTACCACAAATATTTATGAGCTCGTGACAGTCGTCGTACATTTCACTATAAAAAGTTATAAATTTAGGAAATTATGCGACAAACGATCCTACAAATCAACAAGAAATTTGTAGGCCAGGCCTTGAATTCGATGTGACTTGACGCCATTTTGCTATAGACCATTTGGGTGGAAATTTTTAGAAAGCCTATTGTTAATAGGAAGTGAGTTTGAGTCAGCATGAGTCAGTATCCATCTGCTGACGTTTATGAAAAAGTAAAATATTTTGTGAAGAGGTGATTTGATAAAACGTCTTTGATTTGGAGTTCGCCAAGGGGTGTCATCCAATGTACAACAGCTAAACCCAAAATAATAACACGTAATAATACAGACTGTTCATCTGAGACCCGTATGGGTATGACATGGTATGGGATACATAGCCTACAGAGATTAAATCAAGTTTATCATCTTATTATGGTTCACAAATGAACGCCACCCAACATTGTGCCAGAAATTCAATTTTAAAGACGTAGCTACTTGATTAAGGTAAAATGATATGTTGGAGGTTGGATTCTACTGGCGTCTTTTAAACCCACCTTCATAAATAAATAGTTGTAAAGGTTTTCTCGAAGAGAGGCTGCGGAAAATCCAACAAGGTTACGTATTTTTCTCAGAATGATTATTAGTTCTGCAGAAAACGTTTTTATTGTAACTAGAAATGATTATAGAATTGAAGCTTTGTGCTACCTCTCAAAACAGAAGTAAGTGCCAATGCAAATTTTGAGGATTCTGTTAATTCACACTCGCCAAACCCTACCCTACAAACCAAATATAAATTATTTTCATTTATTTATAGCCTACATAACGGAGTCGGAAAACTTCTTAAAGTTACGTAGGTGTATTGCAAACGTAGGTAAGGTTGAAACGAAACGATATCCAAAGATATTTGAAGTTACAAGCCACATTGACGGTCTTCATTAGTTTCAGCTTGTGAAATAGTATCAAACACGTTTCACCACATTCGGTCTATTTTACCTTTTTAAACAATGGCAGCTTGAGAAGCAGCAGGATATTATATTAATTAATATCTCAAAAGGAGGAAGGTCTGTATGTATAACGTATACAGAGGACATCACAAGTAAGTGAATTTTTATATTTCATAATCTACAACGTCATGGCATAGCCCAATTCTCTTTACAGGCCTGCGCCAGTCCCGTGAAACCATGCATATCAAAAAAAAAAAAAAGCCAGCAAAATATTCAGAACATTCCAAACTGCTGTTTGGCCTACTTGATGTCTTTAAACCTTTTACAAAAGTTGCAAACTGTGGGGAAGAAGAAAAAAAATAAAATAAAAAAAAATATATATAAAGTAGGCTGCTTATGAGTACCATTTCCCAGCATTGACCTGCTCTTCAATGGTAAAGAAGCTCATCTGCATTTCTTTTCTTGCCCGGCTTGTATGTGGAAGTAACGCCCAACGGTCACTGACTTGATGAGCTCTGGGCAGCGAAAGGCCGGCGCTTCTCAGACACTCTACGCTGCCCCTGAAAGGAGTCTGTGGCCGGGAGACTCCGATGAAGGTCAAAGCCTTCTGTCACAGCTGCAGGTGGCTCATTTCCTCCCCTCACATCACTTCTACACCTCTGAATTCAACACAGCCCCTTAAAGGAATCTCATTAAAGCTGTATTTTCCCAAGTCTCCATTTCAAACTCTGCCCGTCCCAATCCCTCCTGCTTGCCCCCGTCAACCCCCTCCGACAAAAATCAATAAAAATAAACCCCAGCAAAAAACATAAGTGACACTGCCACTTTTAAACTTTTAAATAAATATATATATTAAATTCAGAAACACTGAAACCTAGTAAGTAAATGGCATGCAATTGGAATATTCAAGGAAGATTCAAATTTGACAGTTTTTTTCTCCTGGCCATGTGTGTGTGTGTGTGTGTGTGTGTGTGTATATATATATATATTTCCAATAAGGTATGGTGTTAGCTAAGAATAGGAACCTGCTGAATATTGATTGAGTGCTGATGTGTGCCTGAGTGAAGACTGACTTTTATTTAAAATAACTGAGGGATTTGTGCTCTAAGAGTAAATTAAAGCCTCTCAAGTTTCACATTTTTATATCCACATATAACAGAAAAAACAAACAAAAAACACAAAAACAATAGGAGGATTTTCAAGGGCAGGAGCACCTGTCATGTTGCTCGAGCGCATCTGACTTACTATAACTTTAACTTTGACAAACGCTTTGGAAGCAAAGGCGGTCAAACAGAAGAAAGAAAATAAATATCAGAAAAGTATTGACATCCCTTGTCTGCTTCCCATACAAAAAAGCCACCCCATCCCCTCCCCCACTGAGTTATTTATCCGTAGTTTCTAAATGCTTCCTAGTCAAACTTGAATATGCAATGAAGTGCCAGAGCTTTGTGGCGGAAATATAATTAAAGTGGTGAAAGATGTAAAAGGTGAAGAATGGGGATGACATCAGGCCAATTTCACACTTGGCACTCGGATGGTCGAGCCCAAGCCAGGCTCTTGCCATGCAACACAGATCAAAGCACACTGCCACTACCAAAAAGGCAAAGGGCACTTAAGTATGCTAATCCCCAGGACAAATATATTTTAATCTTGTTAGAATACAAGTTAATGCTGCAGCTCAGTGGCTGAACTTTGTCGGAGTAGAGAGATCCACTTTCCTACATTTCTGAATGAGTCGGACCTCCTGGCTCATTCAGATTGAATTTGGGCAATTTTATAAAATGGTCCACCATTCCAGTCGGAGTGATCCGCATAAAGGGCCCGTTTCATTAAAAACTCCAGCCCCCGAGTCAGCCACCTCGCTGGATACCCCGCTAAGGCGGCTAACACGCATAGGAAATGAGCATTTAGTGGTCCAGTTTGTCGCGTCACTTTGAGCCCTTTCCAGCAGCACCTTGGTAACCCTTGATCTCTCATGTATACACTCAGGCCACGGACCCTTCACAGACGGCTGTGCACACAAAGAGGTCTTGGACACATTGTCGTGCCACAGGCAACCCTCACTTCATGCAATTTGTTTAATGACAAAAAAAGAAAGAAAAAGAAAAATACAAAAAAAAGGAGAGAAAAAAAATCGTGCCCACTAAATTTTGTGAAATACCTGTGTTTCAGCGGGACAGCGGATGCGTTTCAAACCGGTGTGCTTCAGCTTCAAACAGACAAAAGCTCTGAGCTCAGTTTCTGACCACGTCGCTCTCCTCTTTAACCAAAGCGGTGTTATTCCTATACAATTTAGCAGTTGCAAAAGCTTTGGTTTTCCACTCGCAACTTGCTCCTTCATGCTCTGAGTCACTATTTCAGTCTTCAAATTTCATTCAAGACCTGGGTAAACCTTTGTGTGAAAACTTCAGATCCAAGCATGGTCCATGTAGGGCAGCTACAAAGTTTGGCCATTTGTTAAACAAAAACTTATAGGTACAAGACCCATGAGGCTGAATGAGAAATATGATACAGTTTTTCATAAAGAATGATTTTCATATGAAGGATTATGGCATAAAAAGTGCCCAACTAGAAAATGCAAGAAGTTGCAATCCCACAGCTCTCTGCCATGAATAAGACTAACTTATTTTTAGCTTGAGGGGGACTCTGACTCATGCATATCAGTTGTTTTTGTCAACCCATGCACATTTTTGTTACATTTAGCCACCGCCAAATGCATGTTACATAGGTAATGCAACACTATATATTTTTAAATGCATCATTCAAATGTTAAGTGCAATGCTGGTGTACTAAACCAAAGACAAGATTTCCTTGCTTTTTTTATAACACATTTATGTCCAACTGATCACGCTCCAACCCTTACAACGCAGTTTTTAAGGATACAAGCTCCTACTTAACCTGTCTGATCAAATTGCAACAAAGTAACAGTGTTCAGTTTTATTTCAGACGCAATAAAGATTTACACATTTAAAATATTCCTGAGAAGTTGCTGTGACATTTACTGTTAGGAATCAGTTTTGTTGTTCATCCAAAAAAATAAAAATACCAGAGGCAAAGAAGCTAAGAACATTTTTCGTTGCATCTATCTGATTTGCTCCCTCAGAAATGTGTGCAAATCTGGCAATAAAATTGCTTTTAGCCTTCATTTACACCTAATTTCATTTCAGGAAAGTTTTATTTTTATCAACATAAACATTTTGTAAACAGAATGTAAGGCTTAGCCAGGCACAATGTTCTTTGTATATAAACTCTGCATAAATAATTTCATGACCTACAACTCTTTGACCGTGTTTAAGAAATATTGGGACTTTTATGTTCATTAAATAAAAAAATAAAAAATAATTTCTAAAACTAGAAATAAATGAGGGAACATGTCGTTCTCAGGTAACCAGTAAGACAAACGACGCTGCAGTTTAGACTGATTCAGGGCCCAAATCCAGACTTGCAAACATAAAACAATCACAATGTAACACATGAATACAGCCTACGTCCAATCAAAACTAGTCCCTAAATTTAACTCCCAGTTAAATGCAAGAGTCATAAATATGAGCTCAGAATTTCAGCCATCACACATACGCAAGCTGCCAAAGAGCTCGTTGTGAAACAAATCCCACGATTGCGTGTACTACTATTTCAAAATTACGGTCCAATGCTGATTGCATCCAGGTCTGTTTTCCATTTGGTGTATGCTTAGCAGAGTGCCTAACACAGGCAAACAGACACACTCTATTGTGCACTGGCAGCATTTCACTGAAGCCACTGAAGGAAAGTAGTGTGCTCAGGATGCAACAGAAGTACCACCGCTTGGGATTCAACCATATGAACCTCTCGGTGCTACAGGAAGCTCCACCTGATCAGCAGTATTTTATCCAGCCCAGATTCAGACTCTCAGCAATACGCGGTGTCCTTCAAACCTTTAATTGAGCTTTACTTCATTTTAATTCAGTGGGAGTTGAAATGTGCAGTGCTAGGATCAGGACAGGGAGAAGTTATACATAATGTTTTATATAACCGTTAATAAGACAACGCGCAGCTGTGTAGGATTGAAGGCTGCCTCCAGGGCTGTCTTTAACACTGGAACGCGACCAAACTTTTACAGAGTTCTGTCTCTTAACAGCAGCGAACACATTTCATATTCAAGAACACACACCGAAAAGAAATCACAAACACAATCAATGCTCCCCATTCAGTAAAGTGCAATTACACAAAAGTTGGAGTAAGTTGAAAAAGTAACAGATAAACTGTATGAGAGACTTCAGAGAACAGGAAAGGGGAACTGGATTGCGTAGATAACTTGTTTTTAATACAGTTGTGATCGGTTCAAAGTGAATGACAAAAAAAATAAACTTTGGATATGAAATACATACAAGTTAACTGCTAACTTATTTATGACTTCAGCTGCTAGAACATTCTGTGGTGAGTCCGTATTTTCTTCAGTGAAGACTGAGATCATTAAAGGCTGGAAACTGCAGTCATGTAATCAGTACAACTAGCTTTTTCACAATTCACTATCATTTTTGTCATCACATAATTTATTGACATTGTTCAATGCATCTTTTCAGATCTTCACTAGAAATTTTATTTTATCCCCGTTCAAAGAATTAGCGTAACATATCTGAGATAAATTTTAGTCAGAGTTCCAGCTCAGTGTTTGTATTGCCATTGTTGCTTTGCCATTTTACAAATTAAAATCAATGTTACAATAAATTAACCAGGATTAAGTCACACATAATACATAACTCATTTGATTTCAGTTGCAGATATTTGTCTGCCACACAAGAAATTCTAAATGACAACTAAAATGAACCTACACAAGGTCGGTTGAATGTGTATAGCATCCACGTGTGGCAGATAAACTTTACGGACTTTTGCCAAGCATAAGTGACCTGTGTCATGTAACAATGCATTAAATATACATTTTTCTCATGCTAAGAAATGTAATGTTTCCATACTCAGTTCTTATACCTTATACACACAGAGTAAACCACTACAGTATGTACTCAAAGTTACGTTTTGCTGGTACACAGAGCTCAAACCCCTCACATACGTTTATAACACTGGGTAGCTGGCTTTTGGGCATGACACAGTGGTTACTTTGCTCAAAGAGTACTATACAGCACTCATTACATTCACTAAAAGATGAACAAAAGTTTTATAGTATAAAGTAACTTTTTTATACTTGTTTATAAATCAAGTATTTTCAACATGAAAAAGGTTACATGAATGTTGGTTTGTAATGACATTTTAATTTAAATAGGTTAACATATTTTATATCTTACCAAAATATTGCAGCACAGGAGTTTACCACAAACTCAATTCAGTTTATATGAATCACAAAATTATGACATTGCATAATATATATTTTATGCAAGAATGTACCCTATTTTAATCAAGTATCAATTCACATTTTAAATTATCATCTCTTGTTGTACTGCACCCTCCATAAAATAAACAAAGAATAGCTGACCTTTGAGATGTAATTATTTTTCGCCTTTTTGATATCTTGACCTTTTGTGCACACGTATGACCTTATAAGAACACACTTCAAGTTCAAAAGTAATGTTATAATTATAACCTGGACAACAGGAGCATCATTCATAAAAAATGTATAAAAACAAATACACAATCATAACGAAATAAGTGTTTTTCTACATAAACTATTGGTTACTATTTATCAGAAGATAATTGTTTTGGAATGGAGGCATAACACTTCTTGGTCCACATTGAAAATTGAGCTGACAAAAGCAAATATCCACTCACACATTCAAACTTGGGTGTACGCCTAGATATATACAGCCTTTGGCTATTTAGCAATTCCTATGAACAAAAACAGCAAAAAAACAATCAACTTAAGGCATTTTTATATTTTATTCTATTGTACATACAATTTTAATATAATTTCAGACCAGAAGCAAACAAAAACCAGCCTTGCCTTTCTACACATCATAGATGTATGCCTCAAAGTAAGTATGCAATGACATGCTTGGACATTTCAAACAAATTCGAATTCAACAAAACCAGTACATGAGTACATTACAGTTCATGAGTACATGTTAAAAGCAAATGAGGTGTAAAGTCAATCTTCAGTACAAAGTGGACAGATGCAACCATTTAAAAAGTATCACACACAACACTGATACAAACAGAAGAAAAATGCAGTCAAACAGAATCGGAGGGAATCACTGAGACAAAAAAGAAACATTAATGATGCAAGATTCAGCGTGCACTATGTAAAGTATGTCATTTTGACACTAATTTATCTTTATAAAAACAATGTGGGCCCTAATACAAGCAAATATGAATTCCTATGGCACTAACTGGGGGTTCCACAGATTATTGAAGACATGATACACCTTGAGTGTCTAAAAGCAGCACCTTTGGGTGCTGCATGTGTCATAGGTGATTATGGCATAGTTGAGTTCTCTTTAACATTGGAATAGCTCAGTTTAAAGTCAGAACCTCAGCTGAAGAACACTGGTGGAGTAAACTGATTCAGCACATCAGTAGTGTTTTTTATGAGCATTATTGTGGAGCCTTCTGCATCTGTGTTTGCTTATGGCACCTCTCGATTGCGTGTGACCATAGTGTTTTCTCCACTGAAACAAAATGGGGGGGTGGGGGGGGTGGTTAGGGGTAGATGAGCACCCAGCCCTGCTTGGGCGGTGACCGCGCTGCCTGTTATTCAGCGCGATTATGCAACATGGAGGACGAGCGGGGGGCTCGGCGAGGGGAGAAAGCGCCCTCATCTGCGGCGGCGGCGACGGCGAGTACCTGGTGCGTCCCCGCGAAGCGCGGCGTCCGCCACGCGGCCCCCCCGCCGCCCCCGGTGATATCATCTTCCCGCGCGCCCGCCGCGTCTCCACACTGAGTGGGGAGAAGAGAGGGAGACAGAGCGACAGGGCGTGAGCCCCCCGCGCTACGCCGCGTCCTCGCAAGACCTTAAAAAAGAAGCGCGCGTCACTCAGCCCCGGCGAACGGTGATGATTTCAAACAAAGCGCACTGCCCTTTCAAATGCTTCTGAAACCATTTCAAACGATGTGGGACCATCTCTGTTTCTGCTATACCCCCACCAAAAAAAGCCCCCCCCCCCCCAAACCATTGTCTTTCTTTTAATCATCTATTCATTTAGTCAGCAGGGACTGATATCAGACTGTGGTTCACCTTGTGAGGACGTGGTGAATTTACAGCGATGTGTATGTGAAACTCTAGCGATTCTGAGACAGCCTTACAAACAAAATGTCTGAACTACAACTACGCCTGCAAAGGTAGGCATGCAGATTTTAGACAGTCTTCATCTGAGAACACCGCAGCTGATCCCTGTAACGACATCTAGTTCCATTAGCTTTGAAAGCACTGCCACATTCATCAAAACAAATTTCTACTAAAATATATTCTTCAAAAGGAGCTTACTCTGAATTTTCAGTGCCTCACACTAACCTGTACGCCTGCCATGTGCAGCAATAACTGGATTGCTATTCAGGAATATTTACATGTGTACTGCACGTATTTGAGTCCATGTTTTCTTGTCATTTTTCTGATCCTGGGGAGAAACGTGTTGTGGTCAGAATAAATCAATGCAAGCTGATGTTGTAAGTGCGTGGTGACGCAATGATTTCCGGCTGTGTACAGCTGGTTATGTATGTCAACATTCATCTACATCTATATGTTCATATTCAAATGCATACAAGTTGACGAACATGTTTATTTCAACGATAAATACATGTCATATCCGTGTGAAATCACTGTGAGTACATATGTGCAATCTTAGTTGTCGGTAGGTTTTTGCATAGTAAGTAATAATATTTATTACAAGTATACCTTTCAACATTGAAATTCTAATTCTGGATTATAGCCTTTATTAAAAAAGGCAAAAAGAATGGTACACTATAATGTGATAAATCAAGGGTATTTATACATCACAGCAAGAAAATCACAGATATAAAATTATGTTGGTGCAACCAAGTCGTGACTGCGGTGAGACAAGAGCAGACTTGTTTTTCAGTCAAAATGGCCTCCAATTCTGAATTTAATATGGAAACTGCTTCAAAGCCTACAGCTTGTCTGCAATCCTGATGTACAGGCACAGGCAGCGAAGAACTCATCATTTACCTAAATATGGCTTATTGAAGCGTCTCTTGATTGTGTGCAACGGCGAGCGCCATAGTGTTTTCGGCACTAAACCAGAAGGGGGGGGCGGGGGGGGTGGATGAGCACCCAGCCCAACGCCCAATTGCCTGTTATTCAGCGCGATTATGCAACATGGAGGACGAGCGGGGGGCTCGGCGAGGGGAGAAAGCGCCCTCATCTGCGGCGGCGGCGACGGCGAGTACCTGGTGCGTCCCCGCGAAGCGCGGCGTCCGCCACGCAGCCCCCCGGCGCCCCGGTGATATCATCTTCCCGCGCGCCCGCCGCGTCTCCACACTGAGAGGGGAGAAGAGAGGGAGACAGAGCGACAGGGCGTGAGCCCCCCGCGCTACGCCGCGTCCTCACGAGGCGGCTCTCAGTGCGCCATAGCACCGCGCCCCACCACCCCCCCGCCCCCACTCCACGCTCCTCCCTCCCACGCCCTGCCATTTTAGCCCTCCCGGAGGCGCAGCCATCATGGAGGGGGTCATTGTGCGGGAGGCGCTCGCCCCCGCCGCCGCGCAGCTGCCCCCTGGTCCCGCCGTGCCGCTGACGCGCCAAAGAGCCAGCGCCGGTTTCACCGCAGGCGGACCGGACGCCGCTCGGAGTGCGCTGTTCCGCGTCAGTCACGGCGCTGAGCCGCCGCGTCCCGTCCAGCGCGCCCGCGTTCGCACGCATCAGCAATAACAATTTCATCGCCACAATAAAACCGTAAATAGACAGCATGAATGACGTATAAGAGTATTCTGTACCCATTCACACCCTACACTGTGAATTTTGAAAATATTACTTTTTCCTAAAATGATCAGAGTATGTAATGTGACATTGATCAAGTTCATATTTATGCCATTAACAAGCTAATTGACCTTGGATATTAATCTTTCAGGACTAGGCACATCCATCACATCCTGATGGTACAGAACTGATGTTACATTATTTATTAGTTTTGGTATTGACGGAATTCGATCAAACACAATCATGTTGTGCAACAAATACATTAGAAAGTACACCTCTTAATTCAAGAGATGTTCATATGTACTCTTTAAGATGCATTAATGGTAAATCCATGGTCTTACGGGCACTTTCACATGTTATGTTTCATATGCACCGTGAATCTCTTTCCTACACACTAATCATTTAAATCAAAACCACATAACTCTCAATACAGCCTCTGTTGAGAAATATCTAATTTAATCTAATTTGCATTTATAAAAAGGGAAATACTTTATATGTCTATAAACAATCTCAGGTTTTCACTGACTAAATCATAATTGTTGTGCAGGAAAAGGCTATTCAATTAATATATCCACATAATATACAAATTTAGAATATTTCGGCAAATGTGATGTGTTCACAGCACAGTACTATACATTATTTGAATAATATATAAATATTGATGATGATAAATTCAAAAGTCCTGGATTTATGGCACATTTGATTTAATAAATAAATAAAATACTCACGGCAAATCTCAAGAAATTTCAAAATCTGGAAAAACGCTTTTGTTATTATTCCTTTGAAAAACTTTTTGGATTTGTTTCTCTTTGGTCCATGTGAAGGGCATGATCATTCATACACTTGGTCCGGCAGCTCTGGTAAAGTGTAGTCACGCAAGAGCAACCTATTGAATCAAAAAGTAAAAAAAAAAAATATTAAAAAGACATCTCACCTTACAAAAAGTGAAAAAACTGTGATATTACTTAAATATAATTCAATTTCTTTTTTAAATGTATATCAAATATATACCATCCCTTGGTTGGTAAAAATTTCAAAATGTTAAAGGTATTTTCGTCAAGGCTCAAAGAAAAAGTTGGCATGAAAAACTTCTGGAAAACCTGAGAAATATATATTTACACAATTGATCTTGCCAAGATCTGCTGCCTTGATTTTGCAAGCATCTGGGTCACACCAATGCCCCCGCCCTCTTCCCCAACCCACCCATCACCCCAAAATCCACCCAACACCCCCTCCCCCCACCACCCTCAGCTCACCCCAATAACCCCCCATCAAAAAAAAAAAGAAAGAGAAAAAGCATCCCTAAACTATCATTGTGGTTTTAAACCAACTACATTAAAGGTCAAAGTGCATCCTCTCCCCTTGGTAACGGCACAAAAAACGTGGTGTCGTCTAGACAGGTCAAGGTGCACGGTGCTCCTGCCCCCGCGGCTCCTTCCGGAAGGGGGTGTCACCGGCAGCCAAGTGCAGGATGCACAGCGGAGAGCCATCCTTTGGCCTTTGAAAGGAGGTTCATCCCCTCCACCCTCCACTGATCAAAGTAGGAAGTTTTGGTGTCACCCCTGGTCAAAAAGGGGGCGAATTGCAGATGAACTCCGTTTCTGCAATGTAGATATATATCCAGACCCTATTGTCTTCTTTCAGACCCTTCCGGTCCCACTGATTACATTATGGGAGCGCTTTTTTCCCCTCTCTCCCTCTCCCTCTCCGACACAAAGGGGCTTCCGCGCCTCACTGCCATCTGGTCCCAAATAAGATAAAAGGTCCCACGGACACAATGTACCGAGCACACATTCTGCTTTTAATTAAACCCAACCGATATAGATGGACCGACAGACAGATACGGAGGCGCACAGCGCCAGTTCATTTTCACTTAAATAATCCAGCTGCTCAAACATCCTAAAAACCCAAAATGAGGATTTAAGTGAAAGTTTGCCAAACATTAAATACAAAAATAAAAACATGCAAGCACAAGTATTGTGTTTGGTTTAAATTCATATATTTACCAAGAATATTAAGTTTCTATTTTAACAACAAATAAATCCAAAAAGAAACTAAATAAAGAAAAACAAAAACATATTTCCTTTTAAAACTTAAAGAAGTTCAACATGCATGGGGGAAATTCTTTATTTATAATTTATAGCTCAGCGCCAAATGGCAACTCTTCCTTTCAGACCCGCCATTTGGAGGCTGAAATGGTGCATCCTCTGCTGAATCCTTATCATGCAATCCTGAAAATGGAGGGGAATTAAATTCCTTTCCTCAACAGTCCAAGGGTTTTGAATAGGACCTGTCAATAAAGAATTTCCAGAGGAATAAAAAAAGGCCTAGGCCGTCCTCCCAGAGAATAGAATTCTCAGGGATGCTATCCTCTATTGAATTCTCATTGGAAAGACAGCCATCATTGTAATGTAATGGAAAAGGCTCTCAATTTATTGTGAGTATAATTGTGTGCATACCAAAATATCTTTATTCTATTAATGTGTTAATAGAAGCAAAATAGATTTGTGTTTTGTTTATTTCTTATCGTGAAAAAAACCTACGCTACAGCATCTGAGGATTCTTCAAAGATTAATCCATTGATTAGTAGGATTTAAATAATTCATATAGTAAGAAACATCATCACAATGCTTTTGGCAGTTTTTGGTTTTAGGTTTAATCTGAGACATAATATGCACCAACTATACACACACACACACACACACACACACATATATATATATATTATATATATATATATATATATACACAAACACACACACACACACACATATATATATATATATATATATATATATATATATATATATATATATATATATATGACTGACTGACATAAAATCAAAATAATTTGCGTGGTTCCTGAATAAATTAGGAAATCAACATATGCAAGCATTTACTGCAGTACGGGACACACATGGCTGTTTTTATAGGAGCACATCACTAGTTAAAAAAACATGACAGTGTAAACCAGAACTGGTAAGTGCTAAAACGAAAGCACCTTACTCCAGTAGATGTTCATTTAAAATGCACAGGCTGCTCCCTCTTTGTACTTGTGATTAACTTCACTGCCTTTTTGAGAACATGGACATTTCACATTTTCACTCTTTAAATTGTTCACAATCATGCACATCATGGGATTTTGACATGGAAACATATGCAAGGCTCTTTGGTAAATACTTTAATCCTCTGTGAATAAATCCTTTGCATTTATATCTGAGATATATGCCAATACTGAGATGCCTTAGCCCATTTGTCAACCATGAGGACATTTATGGATGCACTGAAGAGGTGCAGTTCCTTTGCTTTAGGAGACTAGTCAAGTGGAATATGTGAAATATAGCCTTGCCGGGGTTTGGATACCATAATGATCATTTATTTAAAAATGAATCCACTTCGAGGAACACTATACAATTTCTTCATATAATATGTAAAACAGAACTCGATTTTTCTTTTATTGGGGAAAGTGGTCGGAACCCACAATAGCATTTAATTCTGAAGAGACCAGATATTTAATTTAGACTGACTTCAGTCACTAAGTTAAATGAACAAGAACTGACACAACACCTGGAGCTTCAGAGCCAAATTTGTTAGTATACACTGATGAGCACACTGATCCAACTAAGCTGAAAAAGACTGAAATAAACAGCATTTTTATTGTAGATGCATTTATACAAGCAAAGAGGGATGTTCAATCATCTTGCTTATGGTAGGTTAGTCTTATCTTAGACAAATATCTTAACAAATAATGACACTGTTCCACTACCTACCACTTCTGCTCTAATGAATGTACTTTAACCTATGGTGAAGGCAATACAAGGTGTCCAAAAGCACATAACAGTGTTACTGATTAAGACAGTATGAAGAAACATTCAAATCTTTAGCTCTATCTTAACTGAAAAGGGTTAAGTTTGTATTTTTTGAGTGCAGACCTATTTAGCGAACTGCTATTTTTCAAATAACACTAAAAAAGAGCTTTAAAAAAAGAGCAGTCTGCACCATTGCCATAATAAAATCGTTAAGGTACGCCATAAACGAAAATAAGGGAAATGTTTAAAAAATAAATAAATAAAAATAACTCGCAAAAAAAAGTTTCCAGAGTGAGTGAGAAACCGCAATGCAGTTGGATTGAATTTAGGCCGAAGTGAGAACTCCTGAGAGACTACTGTTCCCACTTCACACAAGTGCACAGCAATAAACGATCAAGAACACTTGAGATCAAAGGTAAGGTTCATGCATGAAGCTAACGAAGAGAACTTTGTTTGGGCCCACTGTTTCATCACTTCTGGGTTGTATAAACACCAATGTAGCCCAAGCAAACCAAAACATCGTCTATGGTTTCCGACGTGTCAGTCATCGCCTCAAACCCTCATTTAATGAAACCCCCCTCAAGCCTTTTCAAACAAACAAGTGAAAACAAAAACAAAACAAAAGAATCCTGTGGAAAACACTGGAGAATCAACACCTTAAATCAACTGAAACAAGAATGACAAGATTTGGTTCTTTGAGGAAACAAGCATTAAGAAAACTTGTTGGAGGGTATTCAATCCTCCCAATGTGTCCTTAGTTTGGTCTAAAATATTCACACAATCTTATGTACCTACCATTGATTATATTTTATCAGTACTGTCTATGACTAATACATAACCCATAAACCAAAGAAAGAAACACATTTGCTGACACACTCGGTCAGTCAAAGGTTAAAATGACCTGCAGTACTGAAAGGCAAAATGGCTAAGCACTGTTTTCCAGAAGGTCAGAGCAGTTACCATATCATATATGGTTATATATTTTTAGTGTGATTGACAGTATGGAAAAGCAGTGCTTAATAATAATAAAAAATACACCTACACACACTGTCTTGTCTTGCCGAACTCTTTATTAAACAACAAACATTTCATAATAAATCATTCCTCAGTACTGTTTAAAAAAACACTTTTATTTTTACAGAAAATCAGTAAGGGCTGATTCCAAAATATTTCTCACTTATTAAAAGCATAGGCAAGGCAAGTTGCATTGTGGAAAAGTTACATATTTTTATCCATGAATCATCTCACGTATAAAAAAGCTATACCGTTAGACTGAGTTGTATTGTATTATATAAGTCACAGAAAGGAATAGGAAGCTTTCAATGCAGGGATGTTCTGACATTTTTCGAAGGCCTGAGCCAAACACTGAGATGACCTCACTCCGCACCGAATACAATTTCTGGACCAAATCGTTAAATTAAAAGAAAATCTACTGTTTGAGACGTTCATTTTTAATTTTTTTTATTTGCTGGTATCAATAACTTTAGCTCATAGAATGCTAACTGTTGGTATGATATTTAGACACTGAACCATCAGATGCAAGACTTAAAAGAAGAGATTAGCTTTTTCTCCTGAAATAAAAGTACATATATAACTATGCGAGTATTGAGATCTTGAGCAAAGTAAAACGGAAGTACTTAACAGTTTTAGGGTCCGTTTGAAAAGCACGGACATTGAAAATATTGATTTAGACTCACACCACCCTTGTGCCGTAAAGCTATGAACTGCCACAGAAAGCAAAACACAGATCCCCCTTTAAGAGCCATGCTATCGTCCATCAGTTAGAATCAAAAGGAGATTAACCCCAAGGTTGACAGGGAAAACCACCCCTTCACTGCCACCACTGGATACCAGGGGTCATTCTTTTGACTTCATTAGCTTTGACCTTTCCAGTCCATTACAAAGCCTGTTTAAGAACGGACAGTATTTAGCATTTTCCTTTTGCCATTCTTTACCCTGGAAGCTGAAAAAAAAAAACACCAACAGTAGAATTTACACTGTAGGATCTTGACATCCTCTAAGAAGATCCAAGGCCTTGCCTGAGCTTTGTAGCATGTGACAGCATTCACAAAACAAACAAGTACCCCCCTCCACACCCCACCAGAGGAGGTGGAATTGTACCTTACGAGTCATTCCAGCAAGGGGTCCCTGGGTTATGATTCAGCCTCAGCAACTTCACCTTTTAGCTGAAAACAACATTTGAAGTTGCAATGTATTGCAGGTTTAAAACCGCTGCTGAATGAAGATAACTCTAAAATCTGGCCACTACTGCACGCTGCTGAGCAACCCATGATTCATTCGCGTCATATATGTTGCGGTTGGAATGGAATACCGCTCCATTTTAATAGTTTCATTTGGGTATGGGGAATAAGATGACTTCCCCATGCCAAAAAGAACATTGCCTAAAAATATTTCAGCTGAACTGAAAGTCTCACACAAGGCAGGACGTAGAAGTGTGTGCACAATTCGTAATATTTTGAAAACATGCCAATGTATTTTTCCCTCAGCAGTCAGTGAGTCAGGTGTGCTTTCCATGATTAGTTAAATTTACAAGTGAACAGCTACACGTACATAAACATACACACAGACGTGTGCATCAGCTGAATCCTGCAGGTTCATTTCTGTAAGACGTCATTAAGAACCTATCAGAAGAGAAAAGTGCTACGAAAGAAATGGCAAAAGATGGCAGCGGGGCAAGCCAAAAGGACTGTGAATACAGGAAGTCCTTCACTGCTGCTGGGAACCGTTAACAAAATAACAGAATTCCGCATTCTCTGGCGTGTCAATAAATCGAAGATTCCCTAATAAACTGACCAATAGGCCAATCACACTGCCTCTTCAGTGACTGGTTCCTTTTCACCCCAATGTCATACACAGCAACACCCACTTCAGCCTAATCTACTTCATATGCCTTGAAGACCAATTAGATGAATAAAAATGCAATATTAAATGGGGAAAATAATATTTCACATGGATATTTGATTGAATGCGTGTGTAATTAACAAAATGAGTAATGTAGTGATTGTATATATGTGACCTATTTCTTTTGCCAAGTATTCTATATCCAGGAGGTGAATCAAAATGGCTGATGAAATCCCTCGTTTGCAATAAATATTGACATAAATGTGAACCGTTAAAATTTCGATGCGTTTTCCTGCCGTCCTGCAATTAAAACAGGAGCGCTGTGCTGCAGTCAAACACTGACAGATTCCCCTTCCCTCATCATTACCCAATATTTTCTTCTACATTTAACAACCTAATTTCTGTCCCAATAACAGCCAATGATCACGCACTCCACCCAGCTAGCGATAGCGCGCGTCCATATGCAGGAATACATCTGACCACAGATCGGCTGATCACTCAGCAAAAATCTTTGGGACTAACCAACACACGCCCAACATAAGAAGCCTCCCCCGATAGGAATCAAAATCACACTTATTCCAGCGTGGCAATTTGTCTGCATTTCAATTCCAGGGGCTGAGAAAGCAGAGAGGCAATGAGAACATAAGAAAGCAGTGAGAAAGCAGAGAGACAATGAAAACATAAGAAAGCAGTGGGGCTGTCAGCATCCTGCAGCAGCTGGGTAGCAGTGGCATGTTGTTTTTTCACTATAAAATCTGCTGACAGCTTTCAGGAGAGGCAACTCCGACAGTACACCCCCCCCACACTCAACTACTCTCACCTCTTAGGTATTGACTGATCTCCACTTTCATGCACTGCTTGCGTAATAAGTCTATTAATTTCCAAAGATGTTATGTAAATAAGACTCCTTTTGTATAGCCTTGGCAGAAAGTGAACCACAAGAAGCAAAATAATTGTTTTCCTGCGATTCAAAAACATGCAGAGGAGAGGGCACTGGCCAGAAGGTCGGCCGAGACATTACGTGTGCTCAGCAGACTGATAATCTACTGCTTTCTCTCCAGTCAAGGTCAGGGAAGCTTCGTCAACACATGAGAAAAGCTTACATTTTAATTAATATTGTGAGTACTTTAAAATAATGTTATGAAAATGTGCACTCCTTTGATGGAGCACATGAACAGCTACAATGCCAAAAGATCTCAAACTTTCTCATATATATATATATATATATATATGAGAAAGTTTGAGAACTGTCAGAGGTGCAGAATCGCCCACTATCTTCCATTCCTCCAACATCTTCTCAGAACTCCGACTACAAACCACAACCAAATGTTGGTTCCCAAAATCTCACAATTGCACTTTCGAATGATTTCTGAAAGAGATTAGCATAGCTAATTATGGTTCATTGTAGGTTCCAGTAAGAATAGTAGTCTTGTCAATTTTTCTCTTGCGAATCTCACAAATGTTTGGCACTGCATAAATAGCATGGGTAAGGTAGGATTGCTTTTTAATGACTATGGTTCAGCAGAAAATTCAGGCCGGTATTATAGAGTGGAAAGGCTCCAGACTTTTATACATACATTTATTCTCCGTTGTTTCAATTTCATGCCTATTTACTATAATCTTAACATCTCCTATTTCAGAGCCTGTTGTACTGATATACAATTAATGTAGTTTAATGCTCATGATGGTGGTGTTCATATTTGCATAACTTAATTCGCTGTAATGTCCAAAAAGGTACTTGACCAGTTGTCAGCTGAATCTGAGCTTGCACTTGCACTTGCTTTGCCAGGCCTTTGTTGTAAATTAGATTCACATCGTAATTGACCTGCCTGGTAAAATAAAGGTTAAATAAAATTTAAAAAACGGTCTTCCTTGGGACTTTACTTTCCCCCTTGAGAGAGTAATTGCACTTCAATCCCTGATTTTTCCACTCGTGTTTGCATCCTGTCGCCGGAATAAGAGCGTCTGCAAAATGCCAGCAAAGTAAAAGTCTCTGAAGCAATAAGTTACGGCGAAGAAATAAACACTAACAGTCGTGTTATATAATCACACGTACGTGCGTAGACACAAACACGCACGCTGTACAGGTATGTGCGTATACACAGACCTCTCTATGATTTGTGCTCTCCCGTGGCCTGCTGGGGCTGACCCGTCTGGAGGGCTCACCCTTTGCTGAGGCTAACAGCAGCCCTCTCACTCTGATGCAGGACACCCCGTCTGCAGTGCAGAGGCCTCCCGTTAGACAGCAGAGAGCCTGAGCTGCCCAGGCACTGAGTACAGGACATTAAGCCCGGGCCTGATCCTGCTGCACACCTCTGGCCAAACAGAGCAGCGGACCGGCTCGCTGTGTCACTACTCTCCGCCCTCACGTTCTAGACAGCAAAAATAAATAAATAAATAAAAACCGCAGCAGAGTCTTATGAGGACAGACAGATGAGTGTTTGAGAGCGAAGGAGGAGGGGGGAGAGAGAGAGAGAGAGAGAGAGAGAGAGCGAGAGAGAGATAAATCTGTTAAGCATACAGTACCTAGTCATAACATCTATGGTCCAGCGTTCAGCTGACCAGTTCTATGTGGCTGGTTTTCAGTTGCCTGGTTTTATAATAATAATAATAATAATAATAATAATAATAATAATAATAATAAAGTATCTTACATTTTGCGTGTTCCATTGTAGTCAATTTTATTATTTGAATAGTGTAGGACTGTATGTGGTGAAAAAATTACACCCATTTTTCCTCGCTTGTGTTCCAGTTTACCGATGTAACAAGAAGTTTGCAAGCCCCGTTGAAAATGTTCTGTAAAGTGGAATCTTGCTACATTATGCTTTTGAGGAAGTGAGGAAATTCATATAAACTTCAAAAGTACTTAAGTCATACTGTAAAAAGTTGTCGCATTCAGTAAAACATTGGGCCAAACTGATGACTGAAATTTCCTAACAAACGACACCTCGTGAACAGATCCTTGCGCCCTTTCTAGTACATTTACGTCTGTCCTCAGGAGCATCCGATTAAACACAATTCTACAATAATCCGGCGAAAACATTCAGTTCTTCCATGTAATTTATAGTTTTATTTCAAAAAACGTTATCGTAAAACACGGACCAAGAGTGTTTCATCAATATTCGTTATCTTGGTTATACTATTAGAAATTTAAAATGTGCTCAAATTTAAATGTAATGTGAATTGGAAAAGATACAAAAACAAAATGAAATAAAACTAAATTTTATTTACCTTTGCAATTTCAGCGACATTCATTCCATCTAACAAAGTATCATGTAAAAGTATCTTATTTCTAGCCCACTATGTTTATCTAAAATATGCGCAATACATAGAAATATTATTTTTTGTTATATTACTTTGTTTGTATGCTATAGCTTATATTATATATTATCTAAGTTTGGGTTTGAATACTGTAAAGTAAATAACACCAAGAAATATTTGAATGTTAATGAACGATAAAAATTGGTAAGCATTTTAATAGTCAGCATTAGATGTTAAGCTTTGATTGGTTAGCTAATTGTAAATATTTCTTATGGAAAATATGTTTTGGCACATCTTAGTACAATCGCAGGTATCATAGAGTTATATTTTTGGCTACAAGCTCACTGTTGTGCACAAAATATGATTGTTTCCTAAATGGTATAACAGTCCATCTATACTAAATAGAAGCATGTAGTAAAACATTTTTTCAAATATAAAAAATTAAAAAGCATGAAATTTCCATTTAGCAAAAGTCTGCAATTTCATTCATTTTGTTTCATTTCGACAAACGCAAAACAATTCACTGCCTATAAAATGTCACAATATTTGAAGAAATTCTGGTAAAACAATCACATAATCATGATTTCTACAAGTAAATGTCTATTTGTTGTCAGTAAACGAAAATTAAGATCGTACATTTTGCAGTAGCCTGTGCCGTTTGCATGAATTTGGTACGGCCTCCTACGATAAATTGAAACACGTTACTATGCATCATCACTGTTTCGTAATTTACACTGTAATCTGGAAGTGAAATCAATATTCACCTGACCGCAAACTGCAAAGATAGCCATGTGTATACCAGTTCACCCTGTTGAAAGATGACATTCGTTCTTAACAGAGAACCATTAGCAAATTTCCCTCTCTGTGCCTGCAAAACAACGGCTCTGGCTTCCTTCGCAGCAGGTAAGTATTTTCTCACCGCTGTGTTTTATTTTTCACATTTAATTGTGATCTAGCCCAGTTCCAGGTAGGGAGCAACAAACTAGCTTTCATGAAGGAAAACCTCAGCTGCAGAAGCATGCCCGCTACATATAGGGGTCGGCTTTTGAGAGGGGTTTAATAACGTCTATAAGAACACGTTGCCCTGTACAGTGAGATCTGCCCAGAACCACAGAGCTACTTTTTTTGCGAGCGGTACCGAGAGGCCCCTGCCTAGCAAGTCCGCCCGTCCTCCACGCTAACGGAGCCGAAATCCAAGAAGCTCCTTTTCGCTAGCTCCGGTTCGGGCTACACCTCAAAATGGAGGGGGAACTGCCCTTGAGCGCCTGACATTCGGAGACCGGCAGCGGGTACAGATGTATGCAGAGCCATGCACAATTACGCTGCCGTGAGGGGGGAAGTCAGTCTGGGCTCTTGGATGCCTGCCAGCAGCGGTCTTAAAATGTCATGTGAAGCTGCGATACACAGTGTGCCGCATCAATGTCAGAGCGAGGCCCCTGGATAGGGGCTTTCGGAGAGTTACGTAGCCAGTGGGATGAACCTGCGTTTGTGGAGACCGCATTGTTGGTGTCGCTGTTGCACACTACAAAGGGGAAAAAATGGCGGAACTCTGCAGTCATGTGATCCAACGTGGGATCACATGCTTTAAAAAAAAAAAAAAAAAAAAAACTGCAGCGTCGGATTTACCGTGAGTGATGCTCTATAGGCACTCGATGCATGCTGTGGTTTCATACATCACCGCTGTATAGTAAAACTCCCGATTCAGCAGCTAAATGTACCATCACTTGAAATGACTGCTTGCAGCACACTGAAAAGGTTGTGTTTCCATAAAGCAAGACTGGTGCCTGCAGCTTTATGCAGCAATATCTCCCTTTTCCTACTCACGTTTATGCTATGGAAAGAAGCTGAGTCATGCTGACTCCCTTAGCTGGTAATCAAAGGTATCTGCGCAAAAATAACTGTCTACATTAAAGATGGCAAATGCACAGCCACACAACCATTTTAGCCAAGTTTAGGTTTGAAACTAACGTGAAAAAATGACATAACAGATAAAATTATTATTTCTTTTGAAACTAAAACTTCTTATATGAGGAGCCAGTGTCAAATGAGGTAAGCTGACCTCATCAACTACTGTGTAACAGTTAAAGGACTGCGGACACTCTCCATGAGTTGCCAAAGGATTCTTAAATGAATGTTGTTTCTCTAAGGAAACTCAAATACTTGAGAAGAAAAAAAAATTTAATTAAAAAAAATAAAACAATACTAATCAGCAAATTCAAAAGATGACATTGTGGAACCTAGATTAGATTTTGTTCTTTACTCTAAATAGTAAATTTAAAACAGTGCATCTTTTTTCCAATTCTCACATAATAAACATTTGGATGTCACTTTTGACAATACATATATTTACCTGAAGAAATTAAAAATTATGATGCCTCTTAAAATTTAAATGTGTTATAGAAAATCTGCACCGCAGTTATACTGCATTTTCAACTGGACTTTCATTTTAACGATTTCTTCACAAATAGACCACATAGTAACTTATATCAATACTACATTGTACTCTGCCCTGCAGTACGTTATACTGCTATTCTTTCTATAAAAGCACCAAAACTGGTCATTAGTCATTTTCAACTAATTAAAAACATAAATTTTGAATAACAAGTCAGCCTTCTTCATTAAGTCTAGTTTCTTCAAAAATCTGAAACATACAAACAGCTTCCAAAGTAAACAAAACAGGGCCAAATAAGAATATAAACACTTCAGAATTCATTTAATTCATAAATCTCTGACTCACGACACTGTAAAAAGGACAACTCAATAGAACTCGTCAATTTTAAGACTAATGAGACCAGCAGACAATTTTAATATCAAAACCAAACATTTACTTTTTTCCTATTCTCCTAATGCCCTAAAAACAGCCCTATTGCTGAAACAGACCGGGGCACATCGGGGTCTGTGCAGTGGGCAATACACAATAAATAAATTAATAAAACCCAAGCTACTTTTTAAAAATGAACATTAATCGATTCTTGAGGTGAAAAACTCACCCATGACGAACACATAACAGAGTGTCAAAGGGCAGTAAAGAAAGTCTGAGTTATGACTACAAGTAGCCAGTCAAAAATATTTAAATAATCGTAAACGTAAATTCCCATTTTAAAAGTGCGCTTTGTGAAAAGTAAATAATACAAATAAACATATAAATGCATGCAAACAAAGACAAAAACTGCATTTGACGACACATGCCGATTGAAGGAGAATGGGTTTCGGTTCTTTCTGCGCGCTGAAGTGAAGGGCAATGAGCTTTTATGAAGTATGATAGCTGCAAATGGTCGGCCTGAGAGCTGTCAGTCTCCTGTTTCCCAGAGCAATTCTGTCAGATTTTACAATACAGGCTACTGCACAACTGCTGTTAACATCAGGCCTGTCCCCAAGGGATTCCCATTCGCCCTCACTCACTCCTTTGAGCATTCCCTGCATTCTTGCCCTCTTAAACATGTCTAAATGTGCTTGACTGCCACGTAAACATTTAAACTCACCTCAGCAGCATCAGCATCTCCTCTCCTCGTCTTTACGCACGGGAGAAGGTAGACATCGCCACGAAAACAAGGCCACTAGGAGAAATGCTAGGTGCTGCTTCCGTTTGCTGCAAAAACGTTTTTTAAAAGAGCAATGATTAAACAGGGAAAGAATTGAGCGGGTGACACATGCTCATTAAATGCAGCGCTACCAATCCATTATTGAAGTACAAATAACTTAAATGTAATGTTTATATATATTTGTGATATTAACGGTTGTGTTTATTGGGTCAAGGATTATTTCTACTATGGATGCTGTAGTCAGCATTTAAGGAAATCTTCAAACCTATTTACACCAGCTGTTGTTGCGTCTCAACAAAAATACTAAATATTTAACTTCTGACATTACTAGTAGTTTGGTATATTTCTTCTTCAAATGAGAAAATTATTTTCAAAAGACAAAATTAAAAATGAGATGATTATTTAATGCAATATAATAAGAGAAACAATTCATGTTAGCACTGCAAACACAATCCTAACAGCACATCATCTTGCATATACTACACTATAGACTGACACAATAATGTTGGGTAGTGGCTGGCGTGCTGGCTTAATGTCCAAGGCCCTGAATTTCAACGGCTGCAACCGCTGAGCAAGGTCCATTCCCCACTGATTCACAGATGACTTAAAAAACACACAGCAAACCCAGCATGTAATAAAGGCACAATCCTAAAGGCACAATCCAGAAAAACAAAAACGTAAACAGCTACGAGGCATTACGTTCACGATACTACAAATTATTTTCATTCAAGTGATGGGTTAGCGGATCATTTGAGGGAGGCCTTCCTTAACCTTACTGTAAGAGGTCCGATTAGCTATAAACTATCGGTACAAAGGTTATTCTAAAGGCCCAATCGATATATGCAGTATGGCACTTCGTGATTAACTTTGACTAGTGCATTCACGTAAGCGTTAATATTTCTGGGCCTTGTAATATTTTCCCGTAATGTAAGGGACACTTCATCTTGTGATGTTGTCTAAGCAAAGAAAAATACTTAAAAACAAAAAAAAGCGCTGTTTTATATTCCAGATTAAAAGCTGCATAAAACAAAACAGCACAGTAATTTGTTTGACACAAAGGAAACCACAAACCACTTCGACCATGAACAAAGCCTTTTTGCTAAAAAAATTTTTTATTGCGCATTAAACACTGTATCAATATTCAACACGGACAGATCGCCGTAAAAAAACAACTACCGCAAAAATAATGGACACAAAAAAATGCCTTTAAACTTCATTCTGCAGAGTAAAAATCATTATGAAAACCCATGTGGTAAGTGCACAGAGGAAATAATGCCTCTTGGTTTAAATACTTGCTTCCAGCAATCTCAAAATGTGATAATTAAGTGATCTGTTTAGACTGGCCACTGATAGCCCAGCAGATAAACATAACAGTGCAACTTAGCACAAATAAGTTGTTGTGTCAGACTACGCCCCGAGGAAATTTCATCACACTTGAAAGACCAGTCAAATGGACTTTCTGCAGCATTTCTGAGAAAATTAAAGTATTCAATGAACTAGCATTCAAGAATGCAGTAAAAACAGATTTCAAATAACATTGGGCCTTTCTGGTTTTGGGGGCAAATTGGTGTGGGTAGTTTTGCTTAAAAGCTTGAAGCAGCTACTCCAAACAGTGCGCTTCTTTAACCTAAGGTACTTATGTCGGATAACGTTATTTCCAACTTTGTTTAGTCTTTTTTTTTTTTTTTACAAAATAAACTGCTGACTGCTAATACTATGGACCGTATTTGTCCTCAGGAGAAAGGAACTGCACAGCCACACTGTGTATGTGTCATTTCACCCCAGAAGACAGGGAGTGATGTGAAAAGACACTGTTCTGTAATGAAAATCAGCCATAAAAGCCACATATACACCCATGTTGTTTGAAAATACTTGAACTTGCACATACACATACACACACACGCATACCATACACAAACACACACACACACACGTACACTCACACAAACACACATACACAGTCTTCATGTGATATATCTTAAACTTTAAATGTTTGATAACCTCTGATAAATCTTTTATAACCAAATAGGACTTTGGTATCACAATGTGTGTCGACTTGTCCCCCTTGTTCCTGATTATAATTCTTCAACAAGAATAATTTTTTTAAATAGTGAGACATTGAACAATTGCGCACAGATTTCAAAAGGCGCCATCTTGTCCAAAAACCCAGGATGTGCTGCAGTGCTGCTGTACTTCAGCATTCATTATAACAGCAGAGAAAAAATTGTATCTAGCTCCTAACAATGCATTGGTTGAGCCAGCAAAATTCTGGCAGTTCTCATTGTAATGATTACAAAATGTTAGCACCACAACTGCAAAAATGCTAGCTTCTCTTGTGACCTCGAAATACACCAAGAACTCCAAATATATGATATTAGCTATCAGAATAAGGTTTGATTTGCTTCTTGTTTCTATTGAGAAATGTCTAGAATAATTCTGCCTGCATTTAAGCAGCACCATAGTAACAAGTATGTGTTCCTCCATATTCTTAAAAATGGGCTTATAGCTACCAAGATGGGGCAATGCACAGCATTTGGCATCATTCCAAAACTTCTTTTCATGACTATTTGTCTGAAAGCCCAGTATATTCATGAGTGAAGCAGGTGGTGCACTGCAAGTTGAGACAAATCGATGGGCAGACTCGCCGTCATTACAAAGTTTAATCACCCCCGCCCCTTTTCGACCCCTCCTGCCCATTCACAGGTGCATTCTGAACATCAGCCTCCCCATTAGTGTTGGTGGATGAACTGGCGCCACCATTTGAGCATCCACAAACGCATCGCTCTCTTGGTCAATGGGGAGGGAAAATTCTACCCCTTCTGATGCAACTTTCTCCCACCCTGATGCAGGCTTCATGAATAGTTTGTGTGCGTCATGCTCCAGTGCCAGGTCCCAGACAATGGAGTAGTACAGTACGCGATAAAACATTGAGAATATAAGGGAGCAGAGTATTTAGGGGAAGGCAAGAGAATTAAAATGACTCTTTGACCAAACTTCAAGAATATACTGAATATAATACAATGACAATAATGTCTGCTCTCAATATCCAACACAATGCATTACAAATCAATGCGTGCATTACAGAATTATTAGTGATAACCAAAACAAAACTCCCTGTCCCATTTAACTCATTAACTGTTGTTCCAGTCCTGTCCAGAGTAGACTGGTGCCAGACAAGTCTTTGCCTTACATACTGAGTCTAAACGCACGGATAATTCGCACTGTACATCCTTTATAAATGTATAACGTGCAAAACGTGTGCAGGGGGATACTGTAAGGCGTATTCACGTGAGCAAAGGTGCGTCACCTGCTCATCTTCTTAGCTATAAATGAGGGCTCACGAGCAGCCTAAACAAAAACGCAGTGGTACCTCATCACTATTCACCATAGGCTACAATAGTAACCCCAAGTAATTTTACAATAGAGTACAACAAATGGCAATAACGTCAGTCTTAAATGCATTTTCCCGAATCGGGAAGACTTTCTGTCTTTTACTTGATTTTATTAACGCCAAACTTCCGTTTAGCACTGCCAACCATTCATACATCCAGCTTACTGCTATCAACAATAGGCTTTCGTTCAAAATGTCCATAACTGTCTTACCTGTGTATTTATGAACAACTGTCTGGTGACACAGGAAAAAAAACTTTTTTCTGCGTGGAAATAATGCGTTTCTCATATAGGCTACCGCGTGTTTGACTTAAACAATGCCAGATATTTTGAGATACGGAAGGAAATATTAACACCTCCAAGCGCCTTCACGGTTTTATATATTTGGATCAAGATTCTAACTCTTACATCAGTTATAGCAGTTAGAGACAGACACTAGTCGTTTACGTGCCTGTCTGCGGCGCTGCTACAGTCTGCAAGAAAACCAGCAACGATCTAGACTGACATCTAAAGAGCCAATAGCATTGCAAACCCGAAGTAGCTATCCAATGACAAGGACGAAATGATAACCTTCAACACCCGGATGTTTGGGAACCAGACACTAAATCGATATCATTATAGTAATATAGTTTGAAATTTGAGCAGTCTGGAGGGAAAATTCCTGTAACAGAGTTGGAGCAGAGTCGGGCCTTTAGTGTGTCATCATACACTGTGTAGTGTCATGTTTATTAATTGGCATGCGACTGCCTTATTCTATAATATGACCACAAGATAACGGTAAAGAAAGATTGAACGACAGTACTATTAGGTCAAATACTGGTGAGGAGCAGAAAAGCTACCGTTAATTATGAAAACAGTTATTAAATTAATTATTCTTAAAAATAATTTACATATTCACACACACAAATAAAATTCATCAACAGTGAAAAGCAATATTTATTTTCAATTTTTAAAAAGTTGTGACATGGGATAATGGTAATTAGCAACACATTCCCAATGAAAGTGATAACTTTCAGATGAAAAGATGCTATTTCTTTGTACATTTACACATTGTGTGTGTAATGTATTCCACATTTCAGTTAAAGTTTGCATTTGATATATTTTCAGATAATGGGTGTTTATAATATATGTACAAAGAATGTAATATGAAAATAAATAGGGGAGCACTTCTGTACCTCACCAACAGGGGGAATATTTCAAACTTACTCCCTTGCAAAGTGGAAGGCAACATTTCTGTGTACCTGCCCTTCCCTTCTAAATTCAGTGCATGCCCAACAGCACTAAATAGATAAATAAATAAGTAAATAAATAAATAAATAAAGTGAGACGTTGGGAAAATCATGTAGTCATTAAGCTCACCTTAATGGAATGTGACAGCTCTCTTTTGCAGTGGTTCTTGGACATAAAACCTGAGCGTTCAAAGGAAAAAACTGCCTTACAGCGGCTAGCTGAAAATTACACTAAAGAAACATCTGCTAAGTTGTAAATATTTCATGATCAATTCTTCCCTCCATTCCTTTAGCTCAATGAATATTAATATAAATTATGTTAATGGTTATTCCCAGAATACGGTAGTAAGACACGTGACTACTAAAGCCTTGACTAAAAAAATATGCAGCCTACTGTATACAGTACAGGCTCTACAATGTAACTATGTGCTTTGAGTTATTTGATAGAGGAACTGCTCATTAAACGTACACACATGTAGCCTACTTGTACATTTAGGTGATTTAATTATTCTGCAGACATTTTAATTGTTTACATATGAGGAATAAGAAAAAAATATGTAGTGACATCTTGCATTCTGATGAAATCTGATTTGGTAAAATGCTCATAAAAACTAGTTTAAAAAGCTATATTGCTGGAGGCACATTCAATACATGAAGACCGAACAGACAAAGCTAACTATCCACTACACACAGTACATTTTCAGGGTTTTAATACCTTCAGCAGCATTAAATATTGTAAAAATTAATATTTGTATTGTCTGCTGTTCTTCTTCATTGCCTTGGCACCATTATTGCTCTAGCACTCTGTTGGTTGCCCTAAAGCCATGGTAAGTTCAGAAAAATGCATTTCTTGGGGGGAATTCATCATTTATAGTTTTGTACTTATGTATAGTATACATTCTGGTTGATTGTCACTTTTACATATTTTAATGACTACTAGTTTTCAGGCAGACTGATTTTTGAGATTCAGAAAAAAAGAAAACAAAATAGTTTTCCCCTCCATACTGTCAGACAAAAGTCAAAGCTCCAATTATCCAAACATTGTGAGTTACAGAACGCTCATCTGAAAATGACACAGACACTGACATATTCTAGGTTTTGGTTCCAAGGATGGATATGGAAACTTGGAAGAACATTGTAAGACATTTCTTTTAATATAGAAAAAATGAGATTTAAAATATGTTTTCCTTGTGTGATGGAAAATGTGTAAAAATGTGTGAAAACTCACCCACTGCATTCCAAGAAAACCTGGAATATTTCTCCTCTGATTTCCTGGAATGAATCTAGCGATCTATAACAGAAGTGCAGCGTTTACAGAACTAGAAAGAACTAACCGAGCAATGGCCATATCCCTTCTTTCACTGATGAATGCAAAAATATTGAAAGAAAAAGTAATGACTGCTACAGCTGAGAAGGAGATCATGTAGAACTTAATTTACATGTTGTGTGCAGGCTATAGACATGAAATCAACTTCTCAAACCAAAAACAAATATGCACAAACCTGCTCAGTTCTTGGCTGGTCTCGTCTACCTGTGCAGGGTCGGTTTCCTCCCTTTTTATTTGATATGATATAGTTTGTTCATATTATATAAATGTTAAACATTAACACACATAATGTTTGTCCCTTCCTTCAGAACAAAAATTATGTGCAAATGGCCCTTAATGTGTGTGGCATGGAAAAAGACATCCGATTTTCCACGCCTGTGTGACAACATTCCCCAATGGCGCATCTAAACACTAAGTATCCACAGGGATCTATAAAGAAGAAGAGACAAGATGGAGGTTGAAAGTGGTCAAAAACTGTGTATTTATTTATTTATTTATTTATTTGTGCATTAATGGCCTTGGAATTTTTAAAGGGCAAAGTGTTTGCCAAATGAACACCCATAAACCCTGACATTATCACACGAAATTGTGAATTTGTGTGTGATAGTGTCACAGAATCTTATTTTAGCTAACATCTCTTATCTCCCTGCATTTGCATGTGCCATCCTTTCTCCAACAGACGTAACAGACCTATGCCACACTTGTCAAACAAACTTCCTTTATTATGCAGCAATGTAATTTTAATCTGTAGAGAAACATTACAAATAATGGTTATATAACTACAAGCAACTGTAAATCTAAACACTTATGTTGCTCAGTGTACTTAGGGCAGCAGTGCTTTAGCAATGGCCAGAAATATACCATACCATAAATAAGACTGGCAGGAGATTTCAATATCTCTGACTTTTTCACTGCCAAGAACCTGACACACCACTCAGTTCCACAATAATATTCTGGTCATTCATTTTCATAAACATTTTCTCACAAAAATATAATTTCATGTCCTGATTCACTGATGATTTAAAAAATCCTGATCAAGAAACACTTCAGGTTGTTTGATATTCAGTATTAATGGAAAAATGTTATGTGTTCAATATTCATTTTAAAAAGTATTCAATATTCTGATGCTGCCATATAAAGCCATTCCAGTTTAATTGATATCCCAGGTATACTTATTTGATCATGTAATAGAACTAAAAATGCATGTTAGGTGCTCTTAACTCTTTTGGTCAAAACAAAATGAATTGTTTGACCAAGTTTGGTAACTTTTATATCAGACATACTTACTGCAGATATGTCAAGCTCACATGAAAGTGTTCACAGTTTCATCTGTAAAGTTTTCAAGTAATAGAAAAAGAAAATAAAATCCAGCTCAACATCTGATCCTCACCATCACTAAAGTCCATCAGAATTCACCAGCTGTGCCTTTCCAGGAAAGTCCCTGTATACTTTCTTAAATTAGAAATCTTAGATCTGATCCCCTTTATCGCCAAGGCTTTCAGGTATTGACTTTGGAAGGCTATCAAAAATGGCCCCTTCCCTGCCACAGACCACATAATTATCCCATATATCCCGGCTGTGCTTGGTGGTGCAGCCCTTTTTGGTACACCGCATGCAGTCTTTGTTGTTGTCTGTCTGAGCTGAAGGAATATGGGCTACACTTCAGTAGGGCTTCAGAAAGCCCTGGAAACCCTTGGTCCCACTGCTTCGAAGCTGATGGCTGGCAACAGTTGCCATTAGAGACCTGCAGCCTCAAATAATCATAAACTTTACCTGGGCCAACACCAGCTTTGTGTGATAAAAATTCAGGACTGAGGACCAAAAACCAATATTAGGAACAAGGCTTGGCAGAATTTCTCCTCTGATCTCAAGGTGTGCATCCAGTAGTGTGTAATATTTTCAAGGTTTCCAAAGGTTTTATTGTCAATTGACATTAAATGAAAATAAAAGCCAGTTCTAGTGGTTGAAATTCAGGGATAAAACCACCTCTTCTGATCTATAAATCAGTAAGCAGAAATCAGTGAAAGGTCAATACTTCTGAAGCAGAAAGACAGGTAAACAAGTTGACATGTTAATCAAAATCTGAGCATCTAAATTGCTAACGCCCTATTTATGACCTCTCATTTTCTAGTAATTAGAAAATTGTGATGCAAGTAAAAATTGTGTGACTTTCCTCTGAGAAACTGTGGCAACAGTAGTGATTAATTATTGGTTTAGACTGCATATCCTCATTTATATATTTATGGTGCAGAAGTGACAGCATTACAGAATTACACTAAATATGTTTCACTCTTGAAACTTTAAAATGTAGTATTTTTTGCTACATCTGCTTTTAGCTAGCCTGTGTTTCTTTTAAATAAAATATGCAGTGTTTTGAAAAGTCAAAAAAAGTGAAAGGTTAACATTACTTCCTGGTAGTTCTGGGATGGAAACAACCATCACGTCAGTCATATATTTTTTTCTATTGAATGCGTAGCCGGTTCAGTCAGACACCGGAATTGGCTATCTGCCACAATGAAACCTTTCAGAGTGAGTGACAAACCCATTATGCCAAAAAGACAAGGTCCCTTGGTGGGGCTCATTCACTTTTAACTTAGTCCATTGTGTGATGTCATTGTAACAGGCTCATTATTCTCAAGTGAGTCCTGTGACATTTCCCCTTTCTGAATTCCATCAGCCACATCCTTGACTGATAGACATCAGCTCCATTGATTAGTGGTACAGCCCCAGTGTACTGAGCGCAGTCATAAAGCGGATTGCTAATCCCATCCTACTGTAGGTGAGTGATTGTGTGTCCCTCAGCAGTGCTGCAAGTAAGCCTCTTTATGAAGCCAATCCAGTTTGGTTCCAAACCAAATGTTCTCTTGCGGTTAAACCAGCCAGTAGTAATTCTTCTTTCTTTCCTGACTCTACATATCTGGAGAAACACTCGATTTCAGCCTGTTTACAACCTCTTCATGCTTTTGTCAGTCATAAATTAAGGATATACTATTGAAGATCATTTTTATTTTGTTTTTTTTTTTTGCATTTATTTAACGGTGCTCCTCAGCTCGGATGCAGGGTTGGACTCTACTGTTTTACAATTGCTGATAAATTGAATCAAAAACCTCTTGGCTTTGCCAATCAGGCAGATCTCAACATGTGCAAATTAAAGAGGTGACCTATGACCTTTCAGTGGTTCCATGTAGTGCTTCACACAGCTCTCCCCTCAGGCCTATTCAAATGTATTGTAATTGAGGTTGCTTGGAGATATTGGTCACTGCCATGGGTAAATCAACAAAGCTATGTAGACAGTACACCTCTATGTGTCAAATGAAGCCTTGTTGCTTATATAACCAGCGGCATTATAAAAAATTTCTGATGCTTCCCTGTAAATTAATAAATATTGAGACATGATTCTCAGTCATTAATGATACACATGGAAAATAATTCTGCATGGATGGTTCTTAAATTTCATCTCTTTAATTGATAGTGAAATACAACAGAATTTTGGAAATATGCTCTTCTACCAGATATTTTGTTTTTTTTTCTCCTGCCAGAATTTTTTCCAAATCATCGCAAATTGTGTAGGCCAGAAGGATGTGCTGTTAACTTGTTAGGCATTATGATTCATACCTGCTCCAGCACACCTAAAGGAGCCAGTGGTGTCAAAAACGTTTTTAGTTTTTTAGTTTTTTTGGGGGGGGGTGGGGGGGGGGGGGTGGGAGGGAGTGGGGATTCGAAACAGAATTAGGAATTCATACCAAACTTCATTATGGATGAAATTTAGCATAGAGTATCTCCAGATTTTCAGTGTGGGTTCAGACCCCAAAACATCACCCCTTAGCTAGGTCTCTGAAAAGAGTTCCTGGTCCTTGCTCCACCAGTGACTCTGCAGATAGATATTCTGTCCTCTCTAAAACTGCACAGGTAAAAACCTGTGAGGAGCCTGGCACAGCAGAGCCCCACATAAATTTTCACTGCTGATCACCTATCAGATCCTCTGAACAAATGCAATGTAAATTAATATTTCCAATTAGAATTCAGCATCTGCATTGGCAATAATAATCTTTAAAGGAATTTAAATGCAGATACATATATATTTGATGGATGCACTTAATTTAATTCTCATTTGAGTATTCTATGGCTCCGTGGTTTGAATATTTGACAAAATAAAAATAAAACCAGCGCTTTTTTCCCCTAAACACTGCATGAAAAGGTTCTTTCTCTGTAAATAATGACTTATTTGTTCTTTCATGCAAGGGTCTTAGGCTGTCCTTTATGAATATTCATGTGGTGAATACAGCTAAAGATTTTTCTTCATTTTTTAACTCATGGCAAAACACAATGGTCAAATCTGCAAGTTATTGAATATCTTCTCATTTATGCTACTGTTTTACAGTAGTATTGTCCTGATATATATATATACTGTATATATATTTTTCTCACATTAGTCTGAGTTTTATTTTTGCTATATCTGATATCATCTCAACATCATTACTTTCCTTTCATTTTGATATCATTTAACATTCGTTATTCTATGATGCTTTGTACATAAGCCTTTATAGTCAATGTACATTTCAATGTGGTTTTCGCCAAATACTCATTCCTATATTTTACTAATTCCTCCTTCCCTTCTCATACTCCTTTTAAACTCATTGAAATAAAATAATATTTTAGCATTATAGCTTGTCTCTGGGTTCTTTGCTGCTTGGCAGGATTTCTTTAGAAATGAGACATTTGCATCTCAATCAGCATAATCCCGGATAAGTACAGGCAATGGTTGAAATTCATTTGACAACTGACAACTGCAAATGTACAGCTAAGTGCTTCAGTCTTTTCTCTGCAAAACCTGTTCCACTCTGGTAAAGGAATGATAAAAATAATCTCTGGGTGTAAATGTCATTTTCCCCAATGTAGAAACCCCCCCTCTCCTCCCCACTAGTTATATTTTACAGTATGTAGTTCAGGTCAAAATCAGGTTTTTCATTCAGAATGACACATATTAGGCCTGACAGGATTTTAGCACATGAAGAATTAATTGTGGGTATACCTCTAATACCAGCAGTTCAGTGGTCTCACATTGCCTATGGGGAGCCTGTATACAGTACATCCTTTGTTGAAGAAAATGTTAGATTCACATGGTTGTCACTAGAAGGCCACCCTAGAAAGGATGAAACATCATGGGCATAGGAATCCTATTGGCCATAATGTTCTGTTGAGTGGTTGACATGGTAGGATTAACAGGACACATGTTGTTAACAGGGCGGGACTTCTGTCCTTTCTACGGTGGCCAACTAGTGACAACTGATTCACCCCACACATTTTTTCTGTTCGAGAGCACTCAATTAATTGATATGCTTGCTGACTGGAAGAAGCAGCCCCAAAAAAATTGTCATTAACCTATCAGTCATATACCTATCAATGAATGAGTGGCTCCCCAAAGATAACAGTAGTACCTTATTTTACCACTAGATGGTGAAATGGGCAACTGTGCTGCCTGTTCCCTGAACAATGTCTATCTTCTAGCTTTTAATGTAATTTTGATATAAAAATGAATGTAGCGTACACTGTCCTGGCTTTAACGGAAACACACTTAATATGTAAAATTACAGTACGGCTTCTTCATATACAATAGGAACGGGTATCTGCCAAACTATTTTTAGATCATAATTCTTCTAGCAGAGCCCAGTGGAATCCCAGTGTACCTCATGAAGTTTGACCTGTTGGCCTATAAAAGAATCTTGGTTCCACTGAATTGAGAATTGTGTCTTCTGTCTTCCTGATGATACAGACCACTACACTTGCCCACCACAGTCAATTAGAGAACACCTCTGTCATATTCTCAGTGAGGATTTTCAAAGAACCAAAGAACTCGGGTTAAAGAATATGTAAGTCGGTGAATATAGTCCCATGAAAATTAAAACATTTGAAACACATTCTTTGAGATCATTTTCCACTAAAACTAAATGAGAGAAAAAAAAAAGAAGAAAAAAAAACACTGCAGGAATGGTATGAAGTGTGGCCCACCCGTTAAGCTTAAATGGCTGACAGTGCTCTCAGCTTGCCAGAAAGCTCTTAGATCTGATCCCTGGGGAACCCAACATTAGCACAGGGTTGATTATAAGGAAGCAAAGCGGAAGACATTTGTACTGCTGTGGCGTATCGAACTGTGGTCCAGTTACTCAAAACTGATTCATTAAAGATGGCATTGGAAGTATTCAGAGCTTTTGTTTCCTCAAAGTTGATCAATTTATTAACAATTATCACTTATTCATCATCCCCATTATTCACGTTTGAAACCAAAACATATCGTCCTATTCTGAAATAAACGAACAAATAAAAATAATTTTGATAAATAGATTGTAAAATCATAAACTATAGACAATATACAAAAGGCACAGAGGGACAGTACAATTCTTGTAATAAGTAAGACATTTCAAATTACACTTTCAGCTGAGTTTAGAAAACACATTTGGCAGGTAATGTGCAAATAAATAAAGCTTCTTCAAGGCATTTTGGCTGGTGGTAGAACAGAAAAAACCTAATTTTCACACCCTAATGGCTTATAAACAACCAATTATTTTGTACAGCATCTTATGTAAGTCTTACTGCAGTGCACATTAAAAGGCATGTTTTCTTCTAGACCTGCATTTATAATGATTGCAATTACAAAGAAATCTCTGTATGCATTCACGATTTATCAGATACTGTAAAGTGTGTAAAATCAGATATTGGCCTTTATGCATAATTTACAAAGTATGCTATATCCCTTCCCAAATGTTCTTTAATTAACTTCTGCTGTGTCTGTTTTGGTTGCTTACTTGTTTAACATCACAGCTGACAATGTATGGCAGAGATGACAGATTATCCTGTTAAAAGCTGATGAATTTATCAGGCGCACAGTCCAGGCAAATACATGATAAGGAATCAATACCATAAACTTGGATCTACTGGTTTCATTTGTTTGAATAAATGATGACGAGTATATTTTTATTGAAAACCTCCCAAGAAATCTAGGGCTTATCTTGACCCCATGTGCCCTGCTGTAGTTACAGTGTTGTAAAGGCGTATGGTACTCAATATTGGTTTTTTAAGGAGTGCCTCTCCATTGGAGCCTCGTAGACACATGACAGTGATTCGTCATTGCCTAGGTAACTGGCCATTGGTTTACAAACCGAGAACATCCATGGAAGTTGGGCAGATGTATCCCACATTAGTACCAACCTTGCCACGCTTCAGTCATTAGTCTAACAGTGAAACTAACGGGCCAACATTACCGAATGCAAGTCACAGGCACTGTAACTGTATACCATACACACACGACAATATAATTTGCTGATATGCAGAAATAGACTGTAATTAACCGTGTAAATTAAGAAACAGCAAATGGTAATGTGGTACAGTTAGCCATCGTAAAATCATTGGGGCATTAAGTGAGTGTAAAACTTTAGTTTCCATTGCTTAGCGGACGCGCTACACTAAGTTTAGGCAATCTAACTTTACCTAAGCCTACCTAGTTTAGACTTTTTAAACAACCAGGAAATTAACAAGAAAAGTTCCCCACATCAAACCTTATTACTGATTCATTAAAGATGGCATTGCAAGTACTCAGTGACGGAGTGTAGCACAGTGGGTAAGGAACTGGGCTTGTAACCGAAAGGTCGCAGGTTCGATTCCTGGGTAGGACACTGCTGTTGTACCATTAAGCAAGGTACTTAAGGTACTGCTTCAGTATATATCCAGCTGTATAAATGGATACAACGTAAAAATGCTATGTAAAAGTTGTGTAAGTCGCTCTGGATAAGAGCGTCTGCTAAATGCCTGTAATGTAATGTAATGTAATACTGTCACTTAACACATATTTGCCTGACTTTCTGTTATGTGGGATCTAGCTGTGAATTATGGCCTAACCTATATTATGAAACACATTCGATAGGCCTATGCATAGCCAAAAACAACCTCACCATATAAACGCGTGCATTCATTGATTTGGTTTCTTAGTAAAATGCTAATGAACATACGTAGCCTACACATAGGCTACTAACGATTTAACACAGTTGGACTTCGCATTTTCAGTAGCCTAATCTGTTAGCCTAATAAAAATGCCAAATCCTTATAGCAATTTCTGAAATTTTGATGGAGTATGTCCATAAAATAACGTTACTGCCGCAGTTTATTGCCAGAGAAAAAGATGTGAAACAAAGCTTTAACATCACTCAATCTCAATCTCAGCAAGTAGGCCAACATATTGCCCTGCGAAAGCGATCTGTGGCCCCATACAAAAGTCCCCACTGCGCAGGTGCGCATTCTCGCGAATCTTCCCATGTCCCAGAGTGCATCACTGCCCACAATGACTGTCCGCCATGTTGCGATAACCTTAATGTTCCTGGTGGAAACGAAATAGTTAGCTACATAGTATCTTGTCTGATCAGTTTTGAGAAACATAACTCAATGCAGTCAACGTTTATTTAAAGGTTCTTGTGCATTCAAGACATTTCCTCTGTTATGGCTTCCAGTGTCCAAGGTATGATGTCTGTTCCTTGTGATAACTTTACCTCGCTCGCTAGCAAGCTATCTACGGAGGCGGATGTTGTTTTCTGCACATTTGAGGCCTAACCATTATGAAATCGGTGCTTTTGCATTAATGTTATTCACTGCGACTTTTCGAATGTTTCTTACTGTTGTGTCTCACTCCAAATTTGTGATGGGTTGCATATGATAATCGAAACAATTTACTGAATTTTAGAAAATATTTTCGTTTTTAAGAAGTCAACATTAGCTTGTACTGCCAGCTTTGCCATTGGTGTCTACTAACACTACAGTACTAGCTAGCTTAGTATCTGTATATTTGCTAAGGCTAACCATTTTTGTTCGTACACGGTCGTTTCAGTCCTGAAGACGGATTAGTGACATTGAAGCAGCCCCTTAAACGCTCGTATCGGTAGATATCTAGACAAACTACAGTACGTTACGTTCACTAGCTACGCTTGTTCTCTCGTTGGGGTACCGCTTCGGTGGAATGATTTTGCTAGACTATCTGCATTAGCATGCAGTCGGTGCCTAAAGAACCAATCGTTCATTATTACCTACGGTCACAACAGTCTTGTTGTAATGTACAAGTTATAACGTTGTGCGTGTGTGAGTTAAAATATAATCGACCGCACTTGGAATCCACCACATGTATTGTTCTTACTGGATGTTTTATGTTTATTTAGCTTGCAAACTCCTAGCAGACTTCGCTAGCGAGCTAGCAAGCTGTGTACTCCTGTGATGTATGTGAATAGCTAGCTAGCTACGTAACGAGGTGGCAAGTATAATCTCCTGTCCCAGGAAATTTTTTTTGGCCTGCACCGTTTACACTGTTGTTCCTGACAAAAATAACGTAAAGTGCTTGAAGATAACGCAGTAATTATCTAGCTATAAATTGATAAGTCGCTAATCTAACAATCGAATTGACTTCCGTGAATAATTTCGTATGGTCGTTATTGTAGCTGCGCATACTGTTAACATTCGAAGTGTTTTGCCTAGTGGTTAGATATCAGCCGTTAGGTTCGGTAGGAGAAAATGAAAGGCCAATAACTAAACATCTCCTCATTCATTATCATAGTATATTTCTGGAGCCTTTGTAATTCTGACATTGTGCTAACTGTACTCGATTCTGGTGGGCCTGTGGGTTTTTGTTCAGTCCAATCATTCTAGTTTAATCTTTTGTACAGCTGTGTACACCCATATTGCTTCTCTCTCATATCTTCCCTTATTCAACCGCGTGTTCGTAAATGAGCCGACCAGAGGAGGATGGGTTTCCCCCTTGAGCCTGGTTCCTTCCAAGGTTTCTTCCCATCTGCCACAGGGAGTTTTTCCTTGCCACTGTTGCCTTAGGCTTGCTCCTGTGGGGGTTTAGGCCAGGGTTGTCTGTAAAGCGTATTGTGACAACCGTGTTTTGCCTATGTTCTGCAAACATTTGTAGAACTGCGAATATAAGGTTCTATCTGCATTTAGTATGTCTGAGATAGCAATTATCAGAATAGTGAAGTACCATTTTATCTATGTTCTAGAATGTCTTTTATGACTTCAGTATTTTAGTTTGTTCTGTAGGATAGACACGACTGTGCATATTCCATGTTGCTAGCAATTTTTGCACAAAAAATTAAGACAAAACGTAATTTTAGACATCATATTTCCTATCATACTCTCAGTCTTTGTTTTTCAGCAGTTGATGCTCGCTGTATAGCTCAAACAGAAGCTATCTGAAAGGTTAAATGTTGCATGTTGAATTAGAGATTACTGCCTGTTCAAGAAGGTACTACACCACAGAAGATGCCACAACTGAATGGCTCAAAAATCTAGATTTTATCATTAATTGCTGGGGAGAATGCGCTTCTGGGGCCTGTGAGTGATTTGGTTTATATTACTCAAACCAAACCGAGTTAAGCTTGTATTAAGAGTGCTTTCGGGTTGACACAACTTTAACACCTCCATGCTTCACTGAAATGTAGGTGCATGAAGTACAACGGTTAGTTATATATATATATATATATATGTCTGTGTGTGTGTGTGTGTGTATGTATGTATGTGTGTAATATGGTAGATATGCTGTGGATTTTTAACAGTGACTGGGCAATGGGCAATGAGAAAAGAGAGTGGTGGCAGTTTGCCCACTGAGCTAAAGTCCCTAGCAATGCTATGGTAAAGACTAAGGCTACGTTCACACTGCAGGCAAAAGTGGCCCAAATCTGATTTCTTTGCTCATATGTGACTCAGATCTGTTTTTTTCATAACCGTGTGAACAGCGCAAATCACATGGAAGCTGATCTTTTCAATTCTGATTTGGGACACTTCCATATGTGGTCCTAAATCAGATACAGGTTTGATTTTTTGCAATGTCTGAACAGTCTGAACAGTCATATCGGAATTCATGTGACTCTTACATCACTCTAGATAGGGAGGGCAAATCTGTCGCCAACAGTGCATGTGCGTGAGTTCGACAATACATTTCTCAGAGAAAAGGTTGTTTGTCGCCTTTTTTTAGTTCATTACAATGGTGATAGAAGTGACAATAATTAGGGTAAACGTCCCTATTAAGCCCACATACCATATAAGCCCACTTGCAACTTCTGAGTCAAATAAAAAAAAAAAGCTACATCATTTTTTGCTTTGTGATGTTTTTCAAATGAAGCTGCTTGTTACATAAATTACACTTTTTATTGTAAGTCAATCACATTTGTCGATATTGAGTTATCAAAGCATATGTGTGGCACGTGCCTACTGATCCCAGAAGAAGTTGCAAAAAAACTTAGGTGATTTTGGTACCCTGAAAAAATAACATTTTTTGTATATTTCTACTCATGTTTTTGGTAAGTACTCATTTGTTATCAAAATTTAAGTGATTAGTGTTTTGAATGAGACATATGTTAGAATATTACCTGAATTAGAAATATTGTTTCTTTTGAAATCAAAATATGAGTTTTAGCACGCTAGCAAACAGACCACATGCTGCATCAATACAGTAGCTACATAGTATGGTTCATTGCAATGACATAAAGCATGATAAGCATGTATAGTTTATATTTTTGTATGCAGTTTATATTATTATACTGTTAAATAGACAATAAATGTGTATATTTATCTTTATTTATTTTTTTATTAACATTATTTTACCTGGTGGGCTTAAAGGGGACTCTAGCAAAAAAATCACACTGTCTGGGGTGGATGTAAATGAGTATAGCTAATTACTTCTCTGCATGATCAATTTATACTTTTCATATTATGTTAGTGCACCATATATAGATTTATTTAATGTAGTTGTTTTTTAATGTCATGTGAGTAGAATAAAATATTCTGTCTTTTAACCATAAATTCACTGATGTTCCCTTTAAGCCCACCTGTTCCCATTAAGCCCTTTTGACCATTTTCCTCCCTAATTTTGACCTCACCTGATGAATCAGCTTTATAATTCAGATAATTAATACCCATATTTAAATATCAGTGATATTGCATAGGTCAATTCATTCTGGATAGGCCTGTGTTCTATCTTAACATTAGCAAAAATTGTTTAATCTTTACTTTTCAGATGAGTTTTAGTTTAAGAAGACTAAAACACGAAAGAACTACAGTTCATGTCCACGCATGATAGAAGTACAAGTTCATCCTCTGCAAAGCAGGGCTGTAGGGACCTGGACCATTCTATTTGCGCAATCATGAGGTCATTGAAAATCTGTACAAAAACAAGATGAAAGCCATGAAAGACTTGTTAGCGTAAGACAAAGACAACCACAACGTGGGCAAAAGATTGAAACAAACAAATAAAATAAAGCTTAGACCACCCTATAACCTATGTTATGTTACACTACTAAGATGGAGCGTGGAGCAAATGATAGCCTTACTAAAACGATACAAAGAGCACAGGCCTACGTTTAGTCTACGAGAAAGTAGAAATTGCAGAAATGTTGACATCTTTCTTGTTTATTTTGTTATTAAGTTATAGGCTAATGATACATGAGCTTCAAGATGTTATGACTGATGTCTCCTCATAATGAACTGTATGTTTTAATGTTACTCCACAATGAACTGAATGGTTCTAAAATGTGTTTTTACAATGTTTTCAAACTACTATCCTAAATGTGATTAACATTTGAAAATAGATTAAAGTTATTGTTTAATTGTAAATTCTGAAATTGACTCATTTACTATCCTTAGAACATTAGTATTGAACCTGAAATTGTTTTTCGTTCAGTCAGTCGGTCTTCAGAAATCTTCATAAAAACACCTGCACTTTCAACCAGCTGGCTGGACCAGAAATTTTGGCCAATTTCAAATGCCAACAGCACACCATAGGATAGAGATACAGACAAAATGACAACACATATTGAAAGATGAAGTATTGAAGAGCAATTTCCACTATAGTTTTGATTTTGTTCCTAAATAGTTTTTTGGCTACATTCCAAAGAAGACATGTTGTAAGTTTAGCTTTTTCTGTGTTGACAACACAGCAAAAAGGCTGGTCATGCCTATTTCAAATGCCATTTACAGGCCATAGGATAGGAGTGGAGACAAAATGAAAATAGCTATTGAGAACTAAGTGATTACAGATTTGAATAGAACAAGTTTGTATTGTTAAGATTTTTTAAATATATATTTATTTAACAAACAATTCATGAAGTGGGCTTATTTGGAACACCCCTGGGCTTAAATGGTACGTTAGGTACCCATTAAGCCCATGCCAGACTTTTGACATATTTTGACAAATTAAACAATAAAAACATTAGAAATTGGTATCAATGAATTATTGACACTTCAAATGAGAGATTAGACTTTCATTTTAACTAAAATGTTCTCACTTAAATTGGGGCACTATACATTAAAAATGTCTGAAAAGCGGATTTGGTGGGCTTAATAGGGACGTTTACCCTAAGTGGTACTGTGCTGTCTGCCTTTATTGATCGGTGTACAAGGTTAATGTGAAGTAGCTAGCACAATCGGACAGCACTAAATTATAAAAATGTACTTTGAATGGTACTTGCTCAATCGAATGGTAAATGTGAAAAACATTTGATTATAGTCAGCGGCACCAAAATTTTCTGTCACATCCTCAATAAACGGTAAAAGTCCCAGTAGAAGATTAAAAATATTTTAAAGTTATATATTTTCTGAAACGTTATCAATTCCACTTTGCTACAATGAGTGAAACTAGGCAATCGGAACGTATAGTTGCTATGTAAATTTAGATGAAATCTGTTTCAGTGAAGTCATTCATGTCACGATCCCTCCACTCCTGGCTCTGACTCCGCATCCACACACACCTCCGTACAGAAGTAGCAGCCAGTGCTCCACAAAAAGCCATAATTGAAAATTTGGCTCTCTTTCTCCTCATCCTCATTATGATCTGCACACAAATTCGCTGGCTTCTACTGCACATCAACTTATAAATGAAACCGTAAACGCTGACTACAGTGGCCTCCGCTGTTTACTTCCGTACAACAGCGTGCTACGTGTGACGTCTTTGTTATTGTTCTTTTGTGCATGCGGGTCAGTTCAGGACCGTGACCAGTTCACACTGGAATCTGATACTGGCTACATTTAAAAAATAATGTGAACAGCCAAACAAAAACATCGGATCTGAGCAATAAATCCGAATTGAGCACTAAGGCTTGCAGTGTGAACGTAGCCTAAGGTCCATAGCCAAGGTACAGTAAAGAATAAAGTCCCTAGCCAAGCTACGCTAAAGATTGAAGTCCCTATCCAAAGTGCGGTTAAATCTAGTTTTCCCTAGTAAAGATGCTTCAATTGGCTTTCCATAGTAGTGTTGGTACAATTTACAATTTTCTCTAAATGATATGTCCTTGCATTTAATTGAGTATTAGGCCTAGTACTATTTAATTTTATTTTTTTTTGTGTGGCTAAAGCCCATTTTACAGGAGCAGACCCATTTAAAGGTGTCCTTTAACTCCATTTTACATATGTGGCTAACATGCATCTCCAACCTCCGCTCTCTGATACAAAATGAACAAACTGACATGTTTTACTCTGATTGACATTTGGCACAAACATTTCAGTCACCCCTATTTTGGACTAAAACCAAAGCACGAGCTGCAGATAACGAGAAGTCGTTCTTGTAAGAGTCTCTCATTGAATTTCTGGCAGGAGCAGAGAAGGGCGATTCTTCCCTCCTAACGCTATTGATTTCCTACTTTAGTTTACTTAACCTGGATGTCAGTCTCCGTGCTCTTAGCCAATGTCAAGCGAATTGATTGGTTGCCATCCCTTCTCCTAGCCTGTTTATCCGTTTTGTCTCAATACAAAATGAAATTGATAATGATGCTGGTTTTGTGTTCCTGGTGAAGACCCCGCTTGCGTATAGATGTATTGTAAAATTAATTCTTAGGTATTTCGGATCTTCAAATCTGGTGTGTGGACTTTATTGCTTTAATCCACATTTTTTTCTCTTCTGCACCTGCGTCACAGGTTCGCATGGATGTTGATCAGTATTCTTTGTGAATCATTGATTCATAGACCACAGATTCAGTCACACAGATAAGTGGCAAGCATAAGCGATATTGCCTGTCTTTACATTTATAATCATTTAGCAGACACCCATATTCAGAACAAGGCTTAGTACAGTCTGCAGTAAGGTTATATAAAGATCCGTTCTGTACATTGTCATGCACAAGTGGCATAAATTGGTGTTCTTGTGGCATTATCGTCTCACTTGTTGGATGAGCTGAGCTCGTCAGTGCCTCTTGACCAGGGACACTCTAGTTTTTTCCTTCTGTCGTTCTATTTAGAATGGACCAAATAAACCCAAGAGTGTGTGTGCTGTGAAATAATGATCAGGAATTTAGAAAGCATGGGTTTGTGATTTCATGACAATATTTATGGTTTTTGACACTCCACATTTGAGTTCCCCATGCTTTTCACATTCCATTTGCGCTCCCCACGGACCGCCAGCGCGTGCCCCCGGAAAGACGGATCAGCGCCTTACACTGACCGCGTGCCGTCTGGCCCCGGCCTCCATCACGGGTCACTGCGGAAAAAACCGGCTGACCCAATTCCCCCCCGTCTTCCCGCTCGGATGACAGTTTTGGAGTAGCAATCCGAAAGTTTATCGAAGAGGGCCACATTGCGCTCTGATAAATCCGGCTATCGGCGCTGGCAGAGCCGCTGCCCCCTCAGTAATTACGCCGCGTCGGAGAGAGAGGCGCGCCCGGCCCCGACCGGCGGCGCGCGTTCCGCTGGCTCTCTCTCTGACATAAGCCTAATGATCCGCGCCGCAGTCAATTAACAGATTACCTGTCGGCCTGCTTTCCAGATGATGAGTTTGATGAGTATGACAAGCCGGGCGCCGAGAGGTCGCGCAGAAGAAGAGGAGAGGAGGATCTGGACAGGTATTAACTGCAGCCTCGTATTAAACATGTCCATGTCAGGGGAATGTTTTAATCTCAAACTGTGGCGTGTTGCTTTTTTTCCCCCCCTCCCTCCCCCCCCCCCCCCCTCCTCCCGCAGGCTGTTGAGATTAACCTTTGACTCCGTGCCGTTCTGTTTAAAATGAGCAATTAATAATAACGTTAGCTCCCAGTTAATGGACCGTGCGGTGCCTTGGATAGGTTCTCTTGCTTGTTTGGAATTATGATGACAAAATAAATTCCAATTTAGAAATGACACCCATCACGGATAAGCTAGTTCCTTTACTTCTTCACCTAGTTTTGATTTAAGCACGCTTATCCTGTTTTGAATTTAAGTTCAGAATGTAATTCAGACAATTTGTATTAAGTGTAGACTTGGGCACAACTGTCTGCATTTCTTTATTGTAATATAAAGTGAGTCTCCTTTAAGGGTTTACTAGGTGCGGCTAGCCTCAGCGGTTCTAAATTCATTATCCATGTGCTGATATGTTTCACACTACTGCTGCCATGCTAACCATCTGACCCCCGTTTTGTTTTGTTTACCAAAAGTGATTTGGAAGGCGACTTACTTGAAGAGGACTGGCTTACAGCCAGAAAGGTAAGGTTTCAAGTTATGATGTCTTCCTCACCCTTACGTTGCAACGGTTGGCTCTAAAATTGGCACCTGTGTCGGGGCGAAAGCAGAATTAGAATGATTCGAGACGCGTTGGCGTGACGCACGGGCGTCGCCCGGAGGAGACGCGCGGCGCCCCCTGTGCCAGGCGGCAGCGGGTCGGAGCGGGAGAGCGAGGGCTGCCCAGACCCCGGCACATCCCCCCCCCCCAGCGCTGTGTGATTGCTTTGACACCTCGTCAGACGAGCTGGCAGGACGCTGCGTCCGCTCTTCTTTGTGTCTCTATTACACGCCAGGGCCGTGCGGACAGGCCGGCTGCTGGCGCTGGCGCTGGCTGACAGGGTAATCGCTCGGGCTGCGCCTGTCTGAAGTCACGTTCAGCGGTCCCTCACTTGCATTGAAAGTGATCAGCGTAAGGGATAATCTAATAGTCCCGAGTCGTTTGCCTGTGCATACACGATGCAGTCCTCCTGTGATTTTGGGCACGGCGGGTAGGAGATCATTCTCTTTCTGTTGTCCTTGAGCTGTTTCTGTGTAAGTATGGATATGAAAATGATGCAATGGCAAATTTAGCAAAGTGTTATTTCAAGCTTATTTCTTCATTTATGCAATTACTTATTGTTAAGTAGCTTAACTGATATGCCCTCTCATACATTAACTGAGTTATTAAAAAACCATCTAACCAGACATGTCCATGTAATCAAACCACGAAAGGACATTTGTTTGGTGTGTTTCTTCCTGCTTGGAAAGGCTGTGTTTCCAGGCGCAGTCTGTCTGAAGGAGAGCGTAGCTTCCGTGGCCCTTTGTGATGGGGAGCCGCGTAGCTTCCGTGGCCCTTTGTGACGGGGAGCCGCGTAGCTTCCGTGGCCCTTTGTGACGGGGAGCCGCGTAGCTTCCGTGGCCCTTTGTGACGGGGAGCCGCGTAGCTTCCGTGGCCCTTTGTGACGGGGAGCCGCGTAGCTTCCGTGGCCCTTTGTGACGGGGCCGCTAGTCCGGGCCCTTGTGACGGGAGCCGCGTAGCTTCCGTGGCCCTTTGTGCGGGGGCGCGTAGCTTCCGTGGCCCTTTGTGACGGGGAGCCGCGTAGCTTCCGTGGCCCTTTGTGACGGGGAGCCGCGTAGCTTCCGTGGCCCTTTGTGACGGGGAGCCGCGTAGCTTCCGTGGCCCTTTGTGACGGGGAGCCGCGTAGCTTCCGTGGCCCTTTGTGACGGGGAGCCGCGTAGCTTCCGTGGCCCTTTGTGCGGGACGCGTAGCTTCCGTGGCCCTTTGTGCGGGGAGCCGCGTAGCTCCGTGGCCCTTTGTGATGGGGAGCCGCGTAGCTTCCGTGGCCCTTTGTGATGGGGGAGCTTCCGTGGCCCTTGGTGACGCGCTTCCGTGGCCCTTTGTGAGGGGAGCCGCGTAGCTTCCGTGGCCCTTTGTGACGGGGAGCCGCGTAGCTTCCGTGGCCCTTTGTGATGGGGAGCCGCGTAGCGTCTGTGGCCCTTTGTGATGGGGAGCCGCGTAGCTTCCGTGGCCCTTTGTGACGGGCCCGTAGCCGTGGCCCTTTGTGACGGGAGCCGCGTAGCTTCCGTGGCCCTTTGTGACGGGGAGCCGCGTAGCTTCCGTGGCCCTTTGTGACGGGGAGCCCCGTAGCGTCCGTGGCCCTTTGTGATGGGGAGCGCGGCTCCGGGCCTGACGTGACGCCGCTGAGCTTCCGTGGTTTTCCTGCGGGAGGCCGAGCTCCCCTCAGTGTTGCTGCAGGACGCGTCCGTCCGCCTGCTGGGGGCCAGCTGTGGGACGGGAGGCATGACCGCCTCTCTGCCAAAGCTAGAACAAGCATAGCGGAGGAACAAATGTTTTTACTGGCAGGTGGCAGCAACCGACCCTGCTCCCCCGCTGGCCAGATGGGCTGTCAGATGACATGGAACCATGACTTGGTATTGAGCATGATACTGCAAACCCCGGGTGTCAATCAGTTACCATTAAAGCCAACACCCCACAATACTCTTGGACCCAAGATACATTACCGTGTCCCAGTTACGTGATAACCGTGTGATCGTGATCCAGTGGTTTCCAAACCTCTCCTCTGGACCCCCAGCCTGGTTGTAGGTATTTGATGTGTTCCCCCTTGGGCACTCCTGACACAAGCAATCGCCTGTGGTTAGTTGCAGCCGGTGTACAGTACCCTGACCTGGCTGGGGTCCCGAGGCAGGGGACCGAAAAGCAGTAGACCCCACGGCTCTCCGGGACCAGGGTTCGGATCCCCCTAGTCGGCCCTCTGAGTCTTGACTCTGAGAAGCCGTGCGGCTGTGGACACACGCAACTGGAGCGAGAGCGCGGTGCTGGACACCCTCCCGAGCCTCGCCCGTCCCCGGCTCAGGCCCTTAACAGCCGTAGCTGGTGCCCGTTCGTGGCTGGCAGAGCTAATGTGAAGCGAGGCGAAGCTCCTTCCGTTAGGAGCCGCTGACGCTGCGTTAGCCGCGCATGCTAACCCAGCTGGCCCGGGCTCCGCTGGCTGGGACGCAGTGCGGGTTCCGGGCCCTCGTCCAGGCCCGGTCTGATGGGAAAGTTTCTGAAAGCTGCCGCCCTGGCCTGCGTCTTCGTGTGGGACAGCACAGGCTTGTCTGCGCCCACCAGCACACCGCTCAGCGCCTGTGGATTTCCTGCACTGGGTCTGTGCTTTTTGCCGGTGGATAATGAAGTGATGTTTGGTTGGGGTGTATGTCTTTGCCGAAAGCCTGCTCCTCCTCTTACAGAACCCCTCTGATGCCTCCGATGAAGAGCTAAACGATGACCTTCTGCAGAGTGACGAGGACGAAGAAAATATCGGGTAAAAATTTCAATGCAGTCCTCCCAAAATAAACCACAAAAACAGCTTACACGAAGCAAATCTCACTTTCCTCTCTTTTTCTTTGTGACAGAGGCCTGTGCCAGGTATACTGCCTCTAGAATGCTCTGTCTTGCCCTTAATTAACCACAAGGTGAAAATAAATGAGGGCGCTTTAATATTTTATGTTACCATTAGCTCACCGCAGAACCGAGGCCAATTAGAGCACTGTTAGGTTGTTAGTGTCACCGCTAATGTTGCTTAATATCCCGGCTGTTGTGGGCGAAGTAAACGAATGCAGTGCTTTCCTCTCCCAGTGGACAGGCTGTATCTCTAAGCCTCAACGCCACTGCTGGACTGAGCTCCTCCTTTGGCCTCAGCGAGGAGCCCCTGGAGGACCCAGACTACTCAGGGGCCCACCAGGGCCTGGGGGAGGAGGACTACGAAGGGGGGGACGGGGCGGAGGGGTACGCGGAAGAGGGGTACGCGGATCACTACGGCGACCACAGCGCCGGGCTGGCGGAGGACCAGGCGGAGTACGTGGGGGAGCAGGCCGAGGACGGGATCTACCAGGACGAGGTGTTGGACATCGGAATCGATGAACCTTTAGATGACGAATTTCAGGTAAGTTCCCTCCACTGTGTCACAGTACGATCGCGTAGCCTTCCTGCCTCGGTTTGGGGCAGATTTCAGATCTAGTTCAGTCTTGAGGGAGTGTGGCGGGTGGGGTGGGGTGGGGGAGCGGGGTGAGGCGGGTGAGGGGGATGCGGGGTGGAATTAGATCTATTATTCCTCTCCGCCGGTTTGTTTATCAGTTGCCCTGACAAAGTTTGTGTTGACAGCTTGTTTGGCGGTAGGTAATGCTGTTCTGTGGGCCTCGGGCCGTGTGGAACTGTGACCTTGAGGGCTGTATCCTTGTGGAAGAAAGCTGCTTTTGTGCCGCGGAGATACGCCAATTGTCAGCGACAGCTAATGCGACAGCCTTTATCTGGCTTTAGACGAAATCTGATAAAGTCCTGCATAGGTGAAAAGATTATTGACCCTTCTAAAGACGCCTCTACAGTCTGAAAACGTTTGAAATGATTGATGTTCTTTTTTTTCTTTTCTCCATTTCTTTTCTCTTTTTTTAATAACCTCATAACAGACTGTAGCGAGGAAAAAAAAAAAAAAAGATTAACCCGCAGATCCAGATGTGATGTCTAGGTTGGCTCATCTATCATTATTTTGTAAAGAGCCCCTTCTGACAAAGATGTATGGCCCTGTTTAGTATCTAAAGATAAGGGTTTGACCTTTTCCTCGGCAATGTAGGTCGAGTACTTAAAAGTCATTTTGAGAAGTATCCGTTGCGTGTAATATCTCTGTTTACAAGGTCGCCCGGCCTCTCAGGCTTAAAGTTTAGTGTTTGCTGGTATTTAGAGGTAATATGTGGAACAGTCTAAGGGATTAAGCCATTTTTCCTGGGGGGCGACCTGTCCGTCTGCCATAGCGTGTTATGGGTATTTGTCTTTAATAATGCAGTGTTGGCTGTTAATCGCTCGTGGGCTGCACCTCACGCGGGCCTAACGCCCTACAAACTGACTTTGAAATATAACTAGTTTTCTCTAATTTTTTTTTTTTTTGGTTTTGCAAATGTGATGCATAATTTAGGCCATTAGGAGTTTTATCTTGCAGTAAATGAAGTGGGTGACATGGCCTTTAAGCCGAGCCATGTGTCCGTGCGCAAAGCTGTGAAGCGCAGTGGCTTTAGTCGGCTGGTGTGGCAGACTGTTATTTATCTGAGCGTGTGCGGCGTTATTTACCTGAGCGTGTGCGGTGTCTTTAGACGGCAGACTGGCGTTATTTACCTGAGCGTGTGCGGCGTTATTTACCTGAGCGTGTGCGGTGGCTGTAGTCGGCTGGTGTGGCAGACTGGCGTTATTTACCTGAGCGTGTGCGGTGGCTGTAGTCGGCTGGTGTGGCAGACTGGCGTTATTTACCTGAGCGTGTGCGGTGGCTGTAGTCGGCTGGTGTGGCAGACTGGCGTTATTTACCTGAGCGTGTGCGGTGGCTGTAGTCGGCTGGTGTTATTTACCTGAGCGTGTGCGGTGCCTGTAGTCGGCTGGTGTTATTTACCTGAGCGTGTGCGGTGCCTGTAGTCGGCTGGTGTTATTTACCTGAGCGTGTGCGGTGGCTGTAGTCGGCTGCTGTGGCAGACTGGCGTTATTTACCTGAGCGTGTGCGGTGTCTTTAGTGGGCTGCTGTGGCAGACTGGCGTTATTTACCTGAGCGTGTGCGGTGCCTGTAGTCGGCTGATGTGGCAGACTGGCGTTATTTACCTGAGCGTGTGCGGTGTCTTTAGTGGGATGGTGTGGCAGACTGGCGTTATTTACCTGAGCGTGTGCGGTGGCTGTAGTCGGCTGGTGTGGCAGACTGGCGTTATTTACCTGAGCGTGTGCGCGGTGTTCCTGGCCGTGAGACAGGAAGTGCCGTAGAACCAGGGGCGTGACCAGGCAAAGTCGCTCGACGATATTTTCACCATCACTGCGCTACACTGTTTATCTTGCTTTTCTGTATATCGTGTCAAATATTTACATCTCATTGAATTTCAAATGCAGCGGAGAATGATAATGAGCTGGCTGCTACTGTTATGCTAATTCAGGGGGGCTTGCTTTACCCCCTTTCGGTTTTCTTTTTTTTTTTTTTTTGTTGCTACGTTATGTTAACCGTTTCATTCAAAAACGTTTTTTTTTTTTTTACTCTTCACGTTTATGAATAGCCTACGCTTTGCAACATTATGTATCAGATTGCTGAGATACATGTATGCGTGTCTTTTTGTGTGCGTGTGTGTCTCTGTGCTTGCTTGCATGTGTGTGTGTCTGTGTGCCTGTTTGTGCTTGCGTGTGTGTCTGTGTGCGTCTTTGTGCTTGTGTGCGTGTTTGTGTGCATGTGTGTGTCTTTGTGTGTGTGTCTGTGTCTGTGTACGTGCATGTGTGCGTGCGTATGTCCGTGTGTGCTTGCATGTGTGCGTGCGTGTGTGTCTATGTGTCTGTCTGTGTGTCTGTCTGTGCACTCGTGTCTGTATGTGCGTGCGCGTGTGTCTGTGTGTGGTGTGTGTGTGTGTCTGTGCACTCGTGTCTGTATGTGCGTGCGCGTGTGTCTGTGTGTGGTGTGTGTGTGTGTCTGTCTGTGCACTCGTGTCTGTATGTGCGTGCGCGTGTGTCTGTGTGTGGTGTGTGTGTGTGTCTGTCTGTGCACTTGTGTCTGTATGTGCATGCGCGTGTGTCTGTGTACGTGTGTGCGCACACGCGTGTGTCTCTTGCCCACATGACCCAGTGTTCTGCTTGCGGTTGCAGGTGGATGAGTACTCCGCAGGATACAGCAGTGAGCAGCTTGAGGTGCAGGTGGAGGTGCAGGATGTACCAGAGAGCGAGGAGGCCGCAGACTCCTCCCACTTCATGGAGGCTGAAGAGGTGAGAGAATAACGTAGGAGCAGACGCAGGCCTTTCCTGCTGTACGCCCAGGGCTGGGGAAGCCCTGCCTCTGCTCACACTGCACTGCTGTCCTCAGGGTTTAGAAAGGCTGATTGTCAGAGTCACCTCTGCAGGTTTACAGAGTCAGAGTCACCTCTGCAGGTGTACAGAGTCACCTCTGGAGGTGTACAGAGTCACCTCTGGAGGTGTACAGAGTCACCTCTGGAGGTGTACAGAGTCACCTCTGCAGGTGTACAGAGTCACCTCTGCAGGTGTACAGAGTCAGAGTCACCTCTGCAGGTGTACAGACTCACCTCTGCAGGTGTACAGAGTCAGAGTCACCTCTGCAGGTGTACAGAGTCAGAGTCCCTCTGCAGGTGTACAGAGTCACCTCTGCAGGTGTACAGAGTCACCTCTGCAGGTGTACAGAGTCAGAGTCACCTCTGCAGGTGTACAGAGTCAGAGTCACCTCTGCAGGTGTACAGAGTCAGAGTCCCCTCTGCAGGTGTAGAGAGTCAGAGTCCCCTCTGCAGGTGTACAGAGTCAGAGTCACCTCTGCAGGTGTACAGACTCACCTCTGCAGGTGTACAGAGTCAGAGTCACCTCTGCAGGTGTACAGAGTCAGAGTCACCTCTGCAGGTGTACAGAGTCAGAGTCACCTCTGCAGGTGTACAGAGTCAGAGTCACCTCTGCAGGTGTACAGAGTCAGAGTCACCTCTGCAGGTGTACAGAGTCAGAGTCACCTCTGCAGGTTTACAGAGTCACCTCTGCAGGTGTACAGAGTCACCTCTGCAGGTGTACAGAGTCAGAGTCACCTCTGCAGGTGTACAGAGTCAGAGTCACCTCTGCAGGTGTACAGAGTCAGAGTCACCTCTGCAGGTGTACAGACTCACCTCTGCAGGTGTACAGAGTCACCTGTGCAGGTGTACAGAGTCAGAGTCACCTCTGCAGGTGTACAGAGTCACCTCTGCAGGTGTACAGAGTCACCTCTGCAGGTGTACAGAGTCACCTCTGCAGGTGTACAGAGTCACCTCTGCAGGTGTACAGAGTCACCTGTGCAGGTGTACAGTAAACAGCGTCGCGTGCTCCGCTCCACTCTCCCCCTCTGTCCGCTTACGGGCCACGCCTCTCCCGTGCCCATTACCCCGTCTAGACTGTAATTTGGAAGAGGTGCCCGGGGGATTATGCGCGTGGCAGACAATACCAGCGCATTCATTCCCTGGGCTGTGCCGCAGCCAGTCACGGCTGTTAAGCCATTGTGTGTCAGAATCATTCTTTTTTCTTTTTGTGTGTGTGTGTGTGTCTGTGTGTGTGCGTGTGTGCGCGTGTGTGTGTGTGCGCGCGCGCGCGTGCGTGTGCGTGTGTTTGGGTGTGTGCGTGTGTGTGCCTGTGTCTGCGTGTGTGTGCGTGTGCTTGTGTGCGTCTGTGTGTGCGTGCGCGTGCGTGTGCGTGTGTGTGCGTGTGCGTGTGCGTGCGTGTGCGTGCATGTGCCCCAGCAGGTTGGCTTTGGGAACACAAAAAGATTGTGTGTGAAAGTGTGTTCTTTATGAACTTGAGCATTGAGAAATGATATTTTAGCTGTAGCTAATCTGTTGCCCCTCGTTCTTTGTCTTTTTCCCCTCTATGAGCTGTATTCTGGTTTCCGGTGGTATATCAGAACTGACTGTTGAACTGATTTGATACCAAGCATTGTTCAGTGATTAATTCAGCCCTAACAGTCATTTCTAGATGAAATGCAGTGTTTTTGATGGGGGGGGGGAGAAGCGGTTTTGGAGCGCTTATCTTACCTTCTCCTCTCAGAGGAACAAAGAGCCACTTGTTCTCTCTTAAAACCCGTGGATCTGTTTTGCATGCAGATGGGATCAGTGGGGCGTTTTTCAGGTGATGCTATTGGGCACCTTTCACCTCGTTTTCAGAAGTGGATCCAGCAGTACCATGCACTACGTTACACAAATGCCAAGTAGACGTGCGTAACGTACTGGTAAAAACAGGCAGGCTCTGCCTAGGCCTCCCACTCGCCCCAGATGCAGCCGGTGCACGGGAGCAGGTAGAGTTAAACTCCTAGAACAGCGTCATCATCAGCACTGTGGCAGAAAGTGGGGAAGCTTTCATGGAATTTTGAGGAGGCATGATTACTAGCTCTCAACAGTAATACTGTAATGTGCTGCTGTGTGATCTGTAGAAAAGTTTGGTAAGCTCGTTGATTTTCTTCTCCCAGGTTAATTTATGTTTTAATCCATTTGAGTGCATCCCATTCATTGGCTGTGTATGCAGGATGGTATACACAGCCACATCTTGCCAGCTAATGATGTGACTGTTAAGACTGGAAAACAATGTGTTGCAGTTATACCTGACGTTAAATTTCGGCCAGTATTGCTTTGTTCCCCCCCTCCCCCTTTGTTCTGCATTTTTACTCGCTCATTGACTGCGTGTCCTGTGACATCATTGGAATAACACGCTGCATGCAGGAGGAAGTGAGGAACGGCAATAAGCCTCAGACTGCGCGGGTGCGTAGCGTAGCGCCAGCTGTCGCACGCACCGTCGCCGTCGGCTGCGCGTGCGGTCGCTTTCCCGCTGTGACGGGTGGGAGGAGTCTGACCCTGGAGGTGGCGGCGGGTCGCGGGCGGGTCGCGGGCGGGAAGCGGGGTCACAGAGTCGCCATGGCGCTCGCACCCCAGCAGCCCGACTCCTTTGTACACAGTGACCCGCGACGTACGCGGCGCTGCGTCACACAGCCTGCGTTTCTCTTTGGGTCTTATTTAAGCTACTGCGATTACACTGGCGATTACAAACAGCCGAGCTTACCTACATGCACATTCTGCTTGAGCTCATTCAGTAATTAGAAAATATGAAATGTGTTGTGTGTCTGTTGCGGGTTGATTTTATACGGGAGGCAAATGGGACCGTGACCTTCCCCACGCTGAGGTCTAAATCTGGTGTGCTCTGCAAAACTAGATCTTGCGATTGAGTGACCGTGAGAATAGCTCACTGCTGCCCCAGAGATGAGGCTTTATGACAGCACATCAGAGCCAGGAGGAGGAGGCGCGGAGCTCCGGGCTCTGTGTGAGCTCAGGAGGTAAGAGCGATTGTCTGGCACTCGGAGGTTTGCCGGTTCAAACCCCGGCCTGGGCGTGTCGAAGTGTCCTTGAGCAAGACACCTAACCCCTAACTGCTCTGGCGAATGAGAGACATCAATTGTAAAGCGCTTTGGATAAAAGCGCTATATAAATGCAGTCCATTTACCATTTACCAACTCTCTGGGCCTGATACCCGATGTTGAGCCGTATTCTGAACTAAATATCATCATACACCTTTTCACCCATTTTAACCAAGTGTTTTATGTAAGAGTGTGTTGTAGGAAGCTTCACTTATACAGCAGATTAAATTATGACAATGTGTGAATGTGAATACTGCTCACTGAAATCCTTGCACAATGTGCTTTTTCTCCACTGTAATGGATTTCCAGTTCAGCGAGGGCAGTAAACTCACGGAGTGCTGTACTGGTAGAGCTCACAGGACTGTGTGTGTGCCCGGGACAGTGTGTGAGCGAGCAGACTACTAGACTCATTAGGACACTCCACATCGGTTCGGGCAGGTGCGGCCGGCCCCTCTTGTTTTTCGGTGTGGTTTCTGTCAGCCTCTTGGCTCTGCTTTTTTGCAGACCGATCTATAAATATTTCTCAGAGCCCCCCCCCCGTCTCTGGCTGGGGCCGGAATGTGCTGGAAAGGCTGGGCGTGCTGACACTAAGGCGAGAGCGCTGATCTCTGTGGTCACAGCGTGTGTCAGCTGGGGCCGCCGGCAGCTTGTTATTTCGCCTCCGTTCCTTTTGTTTGTGGCTACGCTACGGCCGGGACCTTGTCCCGGAGAATATGAAGGAATCACCTGTGTGAGATCACATGGTTCTTCTAATTTTCATGAAGAAAACTATCTGCGTGAGGTTCTGTAGAAGCACGCAAAATCGAAAGCGGGATAATATTTTATAGTAATATCATAAGAGTGTATGGAACACAAATGAACCGTCCTCTGTTGACTTTTTATTATGAGGGCATAGTGATAGAGCGTCACTGGGGCACTGATAGCCCATATTATACTTACAGTGAGAGTGACGAGGAGGACAGAATGGAAAGTGTGCATGTGTACACGTTGGTGTCATTAGGCCGCCGCAGATTTCTGTGGAGGTAGTGACATCACTCCTGTGGACGAGAGGGCCCGGGGAGTGCCTCTTTGGGCAGCCGGACCTGCCTCGCAGGCGCTCGTGCTGAAACAGAAGCATCGTTCCCCCGTCCCCATTCCATTGGAGGAGAGCGGCGGGGATCGGAGCGATCGTGTCCGTGTGTCGATGGGAAAAGCCAGGCCCGCGGGCGCTCGTGTCATCAGCCGCTGGGCGCGTGAAGGCGCGGGAGCTCGGCTGTCTCGCGGCCGTCAGCCCTAATCCCTGCGTGAGCCCTGCTCTCAGACGTCTCTGTTTCTCATCGCGGGCCTGTCCGTTAGATTAGTGTTTACAGTCTGTAATGGATCCTCAGCTGCTGCTCTGGGTGCGCTCTTCATGAGAGCGTCAGAGGGAAAAGCGTGCGTGTGAGAGCCCAGCGCTGCTGTGTGGCGGTGCTGCTGTGTGGCGGTTCTGCTGTGCTGCTGTGTGGCTGTGCTGCTGTGCGGCGGTGCTGCTGTGTGGCTGTGCTGCTGTGTGGCGGTTCTGCTGTGCTGCTGTGTGGCTGTGCTGCTGTGTGGCGGTGCTGCTGTGCGGCGGTGCTGTTGTGTGGCGGTGCTGCTGTGCTGTTGTATAGCGGTGCTGCTGTGCGGTGGTGCTGCTGTGTGGCGGTGCTGCTGTGTGGCGGTTCTGCTGTGCTGCTGTGTGGCTGTGCTGCTGTGTGGCGGTTCTGCTGTGCTGCTGTGTGGCTGTGCTGCTGTGTGGCGGTGCTGTTGTGTGGCGGTGCTGTTGTGTGGCGGTGCTGTTGTGTGGCGGTGCTGCTGTGTGGCGGTGCTGCTGTGCGGCGGTGCTGCTGTGTGGCGGTGCTGTTGTGTGGCGGTTCTGCTGTGTGGCTGTGCTGTTGTGTAGCGGTGCGGTGGTGCTGCTGTGCTGTTGTGTAGCGGTGCAGCTGTGCTGTTGTGTAGCGGTGCTGCTGTGCGGTGGTGCTGCTGTGCGGTGGTGCTGCTGTGTGGCGGTGCTGCTGTGTGGCGGTGCTGCTGTGCGGCGGTGCTGCTGTGTGGCGGTGCTGTTGTGTGGCGGTTCTGCTGTGTGGCTGTGCTGTTGTGTAGCGGTGCGGTGGTGCTGCTGTGCTGTTGTGTAGCGGTGCGGCTGTGCTGTTGTGTAGCGGTGCGGCTGTGCGGCGGTGCTGTTGTGTGGCGGTGCTGCTGTGCGGCGGTGCTGCTGTGTGGCGGTTCTGCTGTGCTGCTGTGTGGCTGTGCTGCTGTGTGGCGGTTCTGCTGTGCTGCTGTGTGGCTGTGCTGCTGTGTGGCGGTGCTGTTGTGTGGCGGTGCTGTTGTGTGGCGGTGCTGTTGTGTGGCGGTGCTGCTGTGTGGCGGTGCTGCTGTGCGGCGGTGCTGCTGTGTGGCGGTGCTGTTGTGTGGCGGTTCTGCTGTGTGGCTGTGCTGTTGTGTAGCGGTGCGGTGGTGCTGCTGTGCTGTTGTGTAGCGGTGCGGCTGTGCTGTTGTGTAGCGGTGCTGCTGTGCGGTGGTGCTGCTGTGCGGTGGTGCTGCTGTGTGGCGGTGCTGCTGTGTGGCGGTGCTGCTGTGTGGCGGTGCTGTTGTGTGGCGGTTCTGCTGTGTGGCTGTGCTGTTGTGTAGCGGTGCGGTGGTGCTGCTGTGCTGTTGTGTAGCGGTGCGGCTGTGCTGTTGTGTAGCGGTGCGGCTGTGCGGCGGTGCTGTTGTGTGGCGGTGCTGCTGTGCGGCGGTGCTGCTGTGCGGCGGTGCTGCTGTGTGGCGGTGCTGTTGTGTGGCGGTTCTGCTGTGTGGCTGTGCTGTTGTGTAGCGGTGCGGTGGTGCTGCTGTGCTGTTGTGTAGCGGTGCGGCTGTGCTGTTGTGTAGCGGTGCGGCTGTGCGGCGGTGCTGTTGTGTAGCGGTGCGGCTGTGCGGTGGTGCTGCTGTGCTGTTGTGTAGCTGTGTGGCTGTGCTGTTGTGTAGCGGTGCGGCTGTGCGGAGGTGCTGCTGCGCGGCTGTGCTGTTGTGTAGCGGTGTGGCTGTGCTGTTGTGTAGCGGTGCGGCTGTGCTGTTGTGTAGCGGTGCGGCTGTGCGGCGGTGCTGTGTGTTAGCGGTGCGGCTGTGCGGTGGTGCTGCTGTGCTGTTGTGTAGCTGTGTGGCTGTGCTGTTGTGTAGCGGTGCGGCTGTGCGGAGGTGCTGCTGCGCGGCTGTGCTGTTGTGTAGCGGTGTGGCTGTGCTGTTGTGTAGCGGTGCGGCTGTGCTGTTGTGTAGCGGTGCGGCTGTGCTGTTGTGTAGCGGTGCGGCTGTGTGGCGGTTCTGCTGCGTGGCTGTGCTGTTGTGTAGCGGTGCGGCTGTGCCGTTGTGTAGCGGTGCGGCTGTGTGGCTGTGCTGTTGTGTAGCAGTGTGGCGGTGCTGCTGTGTAGCGGTGCTGTTGTGTAGCGGTGCGGCGGTGCTGCTGTGTGGCTGTGCTGTTGTGTAGCGGTGTGGCGGTGCTGTTGTGTAGCTGTGCGGTGGTGCTGCTGTGTGGCTGTGCTGTTGTGTAGCGGTGTGGCTGTGTGGCTGTGCTGCTGTGTGGCTGTGCTGTTGTGTAGCGGTGCTGCTGTTGGGCCTGTGCAGACGGCTTTATGGATTGCACTGTGTCCTGGGACTGGGGGAGGGGAGGAGGGTGTGGAGAGGGCCTTTTGTTGGCTGATAAGGCTATCTTTTGAAATAGGAAGGGCTATCACTGAAGTGTTTTTCTTTTTTTCCCCCTCATTTGGAAACTCGATTCTGTGGGGGTCGGAGAAAATCTCTTTTGCTTTTCTCGTCGCATTAAAAGCATATATGTTATGAAAGTTGCCTTTTACACTATTTCACGCCTGTTCACGCAGATGGAGAATGAAACTGAGCAAGAGGAAGACCTCAAGGAGGAATCTGACGAAGAGGACGACGAAGACGAAGAGTCGGGTCGGCTGCGCTTTAAAACGGAGCGAAAAGACGTCACGGTCGTGCGGCTGTCGGACGCGACCAGCAAGAGGAGGGACATTCCGGAAACGTTAGGTACGCGTGCTTAGGAGCACTCCCCCCCCCTAAATGTGATGAGTGGAGCATCGCCTTACATCTCACCCCTTCCTCCCCGCTGCATGTTTCTTTGTGAAGTCGGCAAGAAAATAAATTCTCTGTTTGCTCCCGACAGTGTAGTCGCTTAGAAGCCCCTTCCTCATTGAAGGAGGTGAACGTAAAGGTTTTAAAGTGTATACGCTTCCTGTGTTTTAATGCGCAACAGCGAAGCTTATTTCCTCCAGAAGCCCTCTCTCCATGGCAAATGGAGGGAATTACCCTGGCCTGTAGGCAAACCGCGGGGTCTGAAGTACTGCTCACAACTGTGAAATCTCTAACTGGCTGAGAAGAAACATTTAACAAGCCAATTGACATTTCGGCTGAAGTTACAAATGCAATTTCCATTTTGTCACATTTTGGTGACCCTATGTGACAGCTTATTTCTATTGGAAGAAAGCAGTTCTTATTTACTGATTAAAGATGTCGTCTGAAACCATTCTGTTAAAGAGGACGGCCAAATTAATCTGGACACTTAGCGCGGGGGGATGTAATTGCTGATTCTCAGTATTAAGTGCGGGAGGAATGTGTTGATGGACACGGCTGGAATGTAAAAAAGCAGCTCGCTTTCTCGAACATATTCTCCTTCCTCAAACATATTATCGACCTGTGAGTCCATTGTCACCCGGGTGGGGTGGGGGGGGGTATAATAAGCTTTCAGTTTAGATATTGATTGGCGGTGTGCGAGATGGCCTTGCGCTCTTCTTCATCTTAATCTGTCCGCAGATTAGAATGAAGTGGAGATGAAGGATCAGCTTTTGAATGTAGCCCCATTGGCGTGGCTGGGATTACCTTATTTAGAGTAAGGTTTAGCATACGCTGCAGTGAAAGAGCCGGGCTGCGGTGTCTAATCTCGCTCATTGTCTGTTTAACGCGGGGCATCTTTATGTGTGCGGGTTTTCGTTTTGGCAACAGTTGCAATTCCCCTCGTGCGGCCCTCTGTAAATCATTACGGGAGCGACGTTTCGGGGGATTTATCCTTCGTTTCCTGGACTGCGTCAGAAACGTATTTGCGTTCTACAAACAATGAAAATATGAATGTAGACACTTCCGGATCTGTCTGGTCAGTTTTACATCACTGATAGTTACATTTTCTGTAATTTCCTTCGATAAATGAAAAGGATGGCAGGAAGTGACATCACAGTGGGTTCCTGAATGGCGCAGAGTTCAGAGAAGAAAATGGCAACGAGCCAAAGCTGCAGTCTGTTCAAATCGGTATTGAGGACAAAATTATGGATTCAATTAAGGGCATGTTTTCAGTAAGCGTACGTGATCAAGAGATTTGATCTGTTAATCAAATCAGAATGCACAGCGGGTGCCCCAGTGCCCCAGATTGAGAACCCCCCCCGTGATCTGGGCCCAGTCTAGCAGTGTGACTAGCCTGGGTTTGAAGGCTTGCAGATCCCCAGACTTCAGTGTGAATCCCCATTTCCTTTGGTGTGCGTGTGACTTGGTTCTTATTGAGCAGTGTGCGCCTTTGTGCCGCGCCCCACGTGAAGGCCCTCCGTGTCCCCTCCGCAGAGCTCTCTGAGGAGGCCAAAGCTCACCTCGCCGAGTTCGAGGAGAAGGAGCGGCAGCGGAGGCAGGGCCGCTTCGGAGGGAGAGGGAGAGGAGGACGAGGAGGGAGAGGAGGACGAGGGGGCTTCTCAGGCTTCGGCATGCCGGACTTCAGGTGCGACGGCGGAGGGAGAGGGCGGATGAACGAACAGAGACCCCCACTCATGCCAGTGCAGATGGGCATGCAGGTGAGCAACCCCAGCAGCTCCTCTGTGCTAACATTACTACCCCTAACATTGCTCATATTATACATTAGTTAGATCCATTAAACCACTTCATTCATTCTACACCATATCAAAGAAGTGTCTTATCAAAAGCACCGTTTCCGTACGGTCAGATCTTTCAGATGCCTATTAAACCTAATCGTGTGGAAATTCACTCCTGTGGTATTCTGTCACTGCACCTGAATTAAAAGAGGATCTTTGCTTATTTAATTTGCACGAATTGCGAGACTTAAATATAAATTTGACGAATCTGTATATTTGTTGTTTTCTTCCTATGCTACTATCGTTAAATATTTTGGGTTTCTCCTAAAGTTTCCTTTTGGTGCAGTGTGTGGCGTCCTCGACCCCCCTGCCTTTGTGAAGTCTTTGCGCGGCGGTTTCTGAGCGGGTCCCCCTGTCTGATAAGGGGCGGTGCGCGCGCGGCGGGCGAGCCCCGCTCTGCTGATATTTGCCTTTGATATTAGCGGCTGCGCGGCGGCGGGGCGCCGCTGTTTGCTTCCCCTCCGAGCGGCTGTGTGTTTGTTGGCTCTCGCCGTCCGCTCGTCACGCCCCGCCGGAGCGCCGCCCGTTTGCTTTTGGAGAAAGTCAATTAACCGGGCTCCCGGCCCCTCTTATCCGTGTTGATATGTGGATTATACTAAATAACTTGGCAGCAGTCCATTCTGAAAAGCATTACATGAAATTAAATTTGTACTTTGCCCAGGATTTAGTTTCTTGTGGGGGGTTTTTTTTTTTCTTTCCCTCCCCCGCTTTTTTTTGATTATTAAATATCTATTGAAGCATATAATCCGGTCGTTTGGGTTGCGGGAGCGCTGGAGCTGTGCTTCTGAAGGGTGCTTTTGAGACCGGTCGGGAAAGCCGTCGCCTGTGTTATTTCAGGAGCGGTAACTGTCCCGCACGCGCGCGCGTGTGTGAAGGGAAGGTGCGGCTGAAATACGGATGGCGGTGGTGCTGAGTCAGACTGGGAGTGTTACCTTGGTGGGTCTGGAGAGGATGTGGTTCCAGCTCAGTCACAGGCAGTTTGCACTCCGCTGCGTACGGCTCCAGGGCTGCGGACGTCTCTGTCGTCATTGTGTGCTGGATTTGGGGGGTAACAGAATTAGCGGGGTGCGTAAACGCGGGGTAGATTGGTATGCAGATGGAGACCCGGGAGGCGGGCCGGCGCGGGGCGCTGATGAGTCATGCGCGCGATTAGCGGCGGGCTCCTGGCGGGGCCCGTCTGGGGCCCCGGCGTTAATACACACAGACAGCTGAGAGGAAAGTCATTTACAGGTTAAGGCAGAGCGGAGGCCTCTTAAATTAGGCACGGCTTCCCCCCCCCCCCGCCTCTCCCCCGCCGCATTGAGATGCATTGGAAATGACTGCCCCCCCCCGGCCCCACCCCCCCCATCGGGCCCGGGAAACTGAGCGGTCTGCCGCAGCTGCGGGCTGATGATGAGTAAGGGCGGGGACAGAGAGGGGCGTGCGTGCGCGTGTGCGCGTGCGTGTGTGTGTGTTTATGTGTGTGTGTGCGCGTGTGCGTGTGTCTGGGTGTGTGTGTGTGTGTGTGGTAGTGTGTGCTAAGCGCCTCTGGCCGGCCCGTGGTGCTAACGTGGCTCTGTTCTCTCTCCTCCGTTTGGGCTCCGTCTCCACGGCGCAGTCCCAGTCCAGGATGCAGCCGCAGCGCCACCAGCAGCAGTACCAGCCGCCGCCGCGGGGGCCCTTCCACGAGCAGGGCCTGCAGCGGCCCCCGCCCCAGCCCCTCATCCCCCACCACCTGTCCCACCGCTCGCCCCCCATGCACGGCGCGCCGCTGCGCCCCCAGATGGACCCGCCCCGCCTCCTCAGCCCCCCGCCGGCCGCCCTGTCCCCCCAGCAGCCCAAAAACATCCACATCAACCCCCACTTCAGAGGCCCCGCCTCCTCCCCTGCACAAGGTCAGCACACGCCCTGTACTCTGTGTCTCTCTCTCATATTCTGTACACACCCTGTACTCTGCTCTCTTTCTCTCCCTCTGCCTCCCTCCTGTTGTCTGCACACTCCCTGTGTTCTGCTCTCCTTTCCGGCTCTTTCATCCTCCTGTTTCTCCTCTCCTGCTGTTCATCTCTTCTGCTCCTTCTCATCTTCTCCCACTCCTGTCTCCCTTCTCTTCCTCTCGTCCTGTCTTCAGTGTCTCTTCTCTGTTCCTCACCTTCTTCAACTCCCTCTACTCTTCTTTCTTTCTTTCTTGTGTTTTTTAAACACTGTGTCATTTCGCACTAATGGATCTTAATTAGTGAGCGTTCTGCTAAATCGTTTGTCCTGTTGGCACACACCAGTCCTCGGGAGTGAATGCTCCTAAAATGGGAGCCCAGCAGGGCTGTGTGTTTGACATGGTGAGGGTCTCAGGCAGAGCTGTGTGTTTGACATGGTGAGGGTCTCAGGCAGAGCTGTGTGTTTGACATGGTGAGGGTCTCAGGCAGAGCTGTGTGTTTGACATGGTGAGGGTCTCAGACAGAGCTGTGTGTTTGACATGGTGAGGGTCTCAGACAGAGCTGTGTGTTTGACATGGTGAGGGTCTCAGACAGAGCTGTGTGTTTGACATGGTGAGGGTCTCAGGCAGAGCTGTGTGTTTGACATGGTGAGGGTCTCAGGCAGAGCTGTGTGTTTGACATGGTGAGGGTCTCAGGCAGAGCTGTGTGTTTGACATGGTGAGGGTCTCACACAGAGCTGTGTGTTTGACATGGTGAGGGTCTCAGGCAGAGCTGTGTGTTTGATATGGTGAGGGTCTCAGGCAGAGCTGTGTGTTTGACATGGTGAGGGTCTCAGGCAGAGCTGTGTGTTTGACATGGTGAGGGTCTCAGGCAGAGCTGTGTGTTTGACATGGTGAGGGTCTCAGACAGAGCTGTGTGTTTCAGTGGGGGCAGCTGACATGGGGAGGGTCTCAGACAGAGCTGTGTGTTTGACATGGTGAGGGTCTCAGGCAGAGCTGTGTGTTTGACATGGTGAGGGTCTCAGACAGAGCTGTGTGTTTGACATGGTGAGGGTCTCAGACAGAGCTGTGTGTTTGACATGGTGAGGGTCTCAGACAGAGCTGTGTGTTTGACATGGTGAGGGTCTCAGACAGAGCTGTGTGTTTGACATGGGGAGGGTCTCAGACAGAGCTGTGTGTTTCAGTGGGGGCAGCTGACATGGTGAGGGTCTCAGACAGAGCTGTGTGTTTGACATGGTGAGGGTCTCAGACAGAGCTGTGTGTTTGACATGGTGAGGGTCTCAGACAGAGCTGTGTGTTTGACATGGTGAGGGTCTCAGACAGAGCTGTGTGTTTGACATGGTGAGGGTCTCAGGCAGAGCTGTGTGTTTGACATGGTGAGGGTCTCAGACAGAGCTGTGTGTTTGACATGGTGAGGGTCTCAGGCAGAGCTGTGTGTTTGATATGGTGAGGGTCTCAGGCAGAGCTGTGTGTTTGACATGGTGAGGGTCTCAGACAGAGCTGTGTGTTTCAGTGGGGGCAGCTGACATGGGGAGGGTCTCAGACAGAGCTGTGTGTTTGACATGGTGAGGGTCTCAGACAGAGCTGTGTGTTTGACATGCTGAGGGTCTCACACAGAGCTGTGTGTTTGACATGGTGAGGGTCTCAGGCAGAGCTGTGTGTTTGACATGGTGAGGGTCTCAGACAGAGCTGTGTGTTTGACATGGTGAGGGTCTCAGACAGAGCTGTGTGTTTGACATGGTGAGGGTCTCACACAGAGCTGTGTGTTTGACATGGTGAGGGTCTCAGGCAGAGCTGTGTGTGTGACATGGTGAGGGTCTCAGGCAGAGCTGTGTGTGTGACATGGTGAGGGTCTCAGACAGGGTCTCAGGCAGAGCTGTGTGTTTGACATGGTGAGGGTCTCACACAGAGCTGTGTGTTTGACATGGTGAGGGTCTCAGACAGAGCTGTGTGTTTGACATGGTGAGGGTCTCAGACAGAGCTGTGTGTTTGACATGGTGAGGGTCTCAGACAGAGCTGTGTGTTTGACATGGTGAGGGTCTCAGGCAGAGCTGTGTGTTTCAGTGGGGGCAGCTGGCATGGTGAGGGTCTCAGGCAGAGCTGTGTGTTTGACATGGTGAGGGTCTCAGGCAGAGCTGTGTGTTTGACTTGGTGAGGGTCTCAGACAGAGCTGTGGCTCCTCTGCTCTGCGCAGGGCAGTGTCAGTATTAGGCATGCAGGTGAGGGCCTGCTGATTGATCACAGGCCTGTGAAGGAAAGGTCAGGGCAGGTTAGTCGGTGCCCTTGGTGAGCGGGAGCTCTTCGCGTTTTGGCGGCCCATTGGGATGCGTGGGGATGCGTGGGGATGTGCGGGTGAGAGAGCTGTGTGCGGGGTTGTGACGCTCCGGCCCTCGTTCAGCTGAGGAGCCGCGGGCCGGGGCGCGTGAGGGTTGCCGGACGGTTCCCCTTGTCGTTCTGGGGGCGGTGTGTCGCTCCTGGTGAGGGCACAATGGGGAGTGTGTGTGAGCGGGGTGAGGGGGCGGTCCCTGCTGATTGACAGGTCAGGCGCGCTGTCCCTGTTCTGCCTGTGGCCGTGATTAATGGTGTGCCTCTCTACAGGGCGGGGCTGGGGGGGAGCTCTCTCCCGCGCTTAAAACCAGCAGACGCAGTGCGTGTGTGCGTGCGTCTGTGTGCATGCGTAGCCGTGTGTGTGTGCGCGAGTGTGTGTGCGTGTGTGTGTGTGCGCGATACACACAGATATGACGGATGTCTCTGGAGCGGTCGCCCACTAATCCACAATTTCATCCTGAGTTCGGCCTTTAAATGAAATGGTCATTCAAGGAATTTCTCAGATAGTCACACTCAGTTTATTGAAATAGTGATTTTTTCTGCAGAATGCTAAATGAGTGTAAAACAAGTCCCTTTTCTGATTCCTGGTACAAAAAATACAAAATAAAAAAAGAAATAAAGTAAAATGTGCCCTTCTCGCTCATTTTACTTTATCTCTCTCTCCTGCTCTTTAAAGGGCTGTTGAAATTGTATGTGATGTGTAAGTGTAACGGCCTGGTTGAACTGCCTAACGGTCTCTGTGCTTTGCTCTCAGTGTGTAACGGTCTCTGTGCTCTCAGTTTGTAATGGTCTGTGCTCTTAGTGTGTAATGGTCTCTGTGCTGTCAGTGCTCTCAGTGTGTAATAGTCTGTGCTGTCAGTGTGTAATGCTCTCTGTGTGTAACACGCTGTGCTCTCAGTGCGTAATGGTCTGTGCTGTCAGTGTGTAATGTCTCAGTGTAACGGTCTCTGTGCTGTTAGTGCGTAACAGTCTGTGGTTTCAGTGAGTAACGCTGTCGGTGCACTGTGTGTAATGCTATCTGTGTGTAACGCTCTGTGCTCTCTGTGTAATGGTCTGTGCTGTCAGTGTGTCATGTCTCTGTGTAATGGTCTCTGTGCACTAGGTGTGCAATGCTCTCTGTGCTGTCAGTGTGTAATATCTCAGTGTAATGGTCTCTGTGCTCTCAGTGTGTAATGGTCTCTGTGCACACAGTGTAATGGTCTCTGTGTGTAATGGTCTCTGTGCTCTCTGTGTGTAACGCTCTCTGTGCTCTCTGTGTGTAATGGTCTCTGTGCTCTCAGCGTGTAATGGTGTCTGTGCTCTCAGTGTGTAACATTCTCTGTGCTCTCAGTGTGTAATGGTCTCTGTGCACTCAGTGTAATGGTCTCTGTGTGTAACGCTCTCTGTGCTCTCAGTGTGTAATGGTCTCTGCGCTCTCTCTTTGCAGTGCCCTTGATGCCAGTGCAGAACCAGCCCAGACCTGCTGCGGGTCCCCTGAGATTCCCGGTGAGTAGCAGCTGCCCGGCGTCCCCCCCTCTGCGGGGGGAGAATATTACAGCAATTAAACGGCCGTCCTGGCTAAACACTGTTTGGGAATCTGTAAACACTGATAGGAGCGTGCAGCGCTGGAAATGTTTGATATGAGCTTTAGACGCTCTCAGGCTCCGGGTGGGAGGGGGCGGGGGGCGGGGGGGGGTTTGGGGTAGCTCAGCGCCCGCGTGGAGTCACGGGTTGGCGCAAATAGCGGACCTGAAAAGTCCTCCGACCGTGGAGAACAAAGAACCGCCATCTGTGAATATCCGTCCTCTTCAATGGACGGTTACCTTTGAGAGGAAACGATAAGGCTTTTTATATTGTTTTTTTTTATTTGGGGGAAGGATGGCCCTTGTGAAAATGTTGACTGTTTCTTTTTTTAAATTATATATATTTGGTTTTATATCTGTTGGGAAAAGGGAATAGATTTTTTGAAGGAGTGTGGAGCATGTTTAAAGTGTTGGTTTAATGGGAGTGTGTAATGATGACACGGACTCTGTTAGAGCACTGACAGCAGAGCTCATGGTGATTACTGTACTGCAGGCGGGCTGGCGAGTGGGCTCCCAGTGTCCTCTCTCAGCCGGCGTTGCCAGGCATCAGGTGCCTCTGATTGACACATCCGGGGAACGGCTTTTTATAGCCGTTTATGCAAATCAGGTTAGGGAGGGAGTCTGCGGCCAATCGCATTTGACTCCCCTCGCAGCCTTCGCCGAGACGAGCCCCCCACCCCCCCCCATCCCCTACCCGCCCCCTTCCCCTCCCCCCCCCCCGTGCGCTGTAGAGTCGCCACTCCTCCCCCCCACCCTCTCTCTCTTCCGGGGTTCTGTGTGTTTTCTGTTCACCGGCGCTGTTTGTAGCTGAGGACGGCGGTTGGCCCTCGGACAGCGATGGCGGGGGACGCTGGGTATTTTTCCAGACGCAGCGTTGGATGTAGTGGCTGTCAGCCGATGTCAGGCTGGAGCAGGGAGAATGCCGTTTAGAATGCAGGTGACAAAATGCCCTGCAACTTCCATTTGCCAGTGGGCATCTGATTAATCATGATTATCATACATTATCATACTATCAAATTGAATCATAGGAGGCCCCCATCTGCAGTCTGCCTGTATTGGGTGTTTTTTTTTTCCCACAAGAAGTGTTTAAATATTAATCCTGACTATCATTTAAACCTTAATTTAGGGATTTGCATTAGAACTGCAAGGCTCACATGCTCAGCTACAATGAAATGAAATATCACGTTCGTGTTTCTCCAGGACCGTCTGCATTCTGCACGGTTTGTTGCTGCACGACGCGTGCATGTCGTGTGCACGCGATGCGATGGTTTAAGTGCGGTCGGACCGCACTGCCGCTCGCGAGCGCGTGCTCGATGTAGGTTAACGGTAATTGCTTCTTCACAGTTGGTCAAGGTCACTCGGTTGTGGGTCGGAAGCAAACATTTTGCACCCCGCTGTGGTTTGTGAACATTTGTGCCAAGCGTCCTAATGTTTCTGCGTGCGGCGTTCTCATATCACACTGTTAATAATCAGGAAACTGCTGACTACACATCAAAACATGACAGAAAATGTTGAGTATATTTGCAGCTAACACAACGGGAGGGGAATGCACCTGGGGAAGTGAACGCAGTTCTATGAGCGTAGGTTCTGAGTCCGGTATGACTTGGGCATTCCACAGACAAATCTCGAATGTAAATGGAGACACATCTCAAGATGAGAGATCACTAATCTTCATGCAGCATCTATAAAGAAATTGTGAAGTACCTGAGAAATGAGGTCTTTACTTTGAAACACAGCATGATGTGTGTGTTGATACAAGCATTTGTAGATGTTTATTTGGCAAGGTGGCTTATAATATATAATGTCTCTCAAATGCTTTTTAAGTAAAATAAAAATAAAGCAGCCGGTGCCGGTTTGCGCGTGGGGCGGTGAAGTGGCGCTCTTTGTCCTCCGGATTTGCCGTGCGTTTCACTGAGCCGCGCGCGCGGGGGGCACCTGGTACCTGGCAGGGGTAATGAGGGCCGCTGGCATTAGCCTGGCGCCCCAGCCTTGGAGGACGGCGGCATCGGTTACATATTGAATAGCGCTTTGTATATTTATGAAGGCTTAGTAATGAGAAGGCAGGCGCGGTTATCACACTCATACAAATTTGCGCGGCGTCGCGGCGGCGTTTAATTGAAGCCCATTGTGCTTCCGGGGCTGACCTTTCCGGCGGTCCGATAAAGCGCACAATGGCGGTTTGATCCCCTCCCGTCTGGGGCGGAGAGCCGCTGATTAACTTTCCGTTCGGCGACTTGGCGAGAATCTCCGACCATATTCACACTTCGAACAAAAGTCATCAATTCTAGTTTAAAACGCGGATTAATGCTGATAGCATCGGGTCGTTTACAATGGGGAGGGAAGAGGTAAGCGGCCAATTTGTGTAAGTATGGCACCGCGCAGGAAGGTTAATTTCTCAACAGAGGGGGGATATTTAAGAGAAGAAAGGAGAAGGCAAAGTGGTTTCTTATTCCTTGAAAGGATTAGAGGATTGCTATCTTGTTTTCTTTGAGAAGGTAGATGGGGGATTGCTTTTCGCGGATGTGATCGCCATTTGTAATAAGCTATTCAAAGTATGTAAGGAGTGAATAAAGGCGAGATTGTGAAATTAACACGGGCCTGAAGCACAGAACCATCCGCACGGGCCGGCCTGTTTGTAGGTAGGCGTGTCTGCATAGGTACTGGTGCTGCGGACCTGTTACCAATATCGTAGAGTGTGTATGGAAAACAAAATGGGGGTAGGGTCATAACTGTCGTTTTACAGCCCTATTCAGACCATGAAATGAGTTACACGTGTATTTAGCCTGTGTGTCCAGAGAAAATTAGGTTCTTGCAGGGGTGAGTAGCATTTAACAAAATCACATATTTTAGATAAATGCATTTCAGTGCAGCAGAAAGTCTGGCTTTAAGCTGACCCTCCCCCTGGTGTATTATTTTTTTTTTAGCTGGGGTGTGTGTGCCAGAGCTGAGGGACTCGGAGCTGTGTGATCAATATAGGGACGCAGCCTTTTCAGCAGTAGCTGTTTATTTCTCCTTTTTTAACAGCAACATTATCTACCATGCCAGTGACCATTTAGCGAGTAATATGCAAGCTACTTTCAAATGCTATTTTAGTGTGACATCCACCAATTTCATTGGTTTAAAATGGGTTTGGTTGAGATGGTCGGTTTTAAGCAGCACTTGATAGTCAAAGCGGCGCCTCAACTTTTGCATTGGTTTTTCCGCTGCACTCCAGTCTTAGAGCAGAGTGTCAGACTGTGATGAAGACGTTGATACGAGTGCATGTGCAGTAAACTGGGGCTCCGGAGAAGGCCACGTTTAGCCGCGCACTGCCGCCTCATCGGGCCGTCTGTTTGGCATCCAAACCAAAAGCCCGCCCCTCATTTATTTATTTTTTTTAATTTGGAGTGGTTTCGGTGTTACAGAATCCCCGCCGGTGGAGTGTGTGGTTTTTGTGTGGTGTTTTGAATGTTTGGAGTGGTTTTGGTGTAACAGAATCGTCGCCGGTGGAGTGTGTGGTATTTTGAATGTTTGGAGTGGTTTTGGTGCTACAGAATCCCCGCCGGTGGAGTGTGTGGTATATGTGTGGTGTTTTGAATGTTTGGAGTGGTTTTGGAGTAACAGAATCCCCGCCAATGGAGTGTGTGGTATTTGTGTGGTGTTTTGAACGTTTGGAGTGGTTTTGGTGTAACAGAATCCCCGCCGGTGGAGTGTGTGGTATATGTGTGGTGTTTTGAATGTTTGGAGTGGTTTTGGAGTAACAGAATCCCCGCCAATGGAGTGTGTGGTATTTGTGTGGTGTTTTGAACGTTTGGAGTGGTTTCGGTGTAACAGAATCCCCGCCGGTGGAGTGTGTGGTATTTGTATGGTGTTTTGAACGTTTGGAGTGGTTTCGGTGTAACAGAATCCCCGCCGATGTAGTGTGTGGTATTTGTGTGGTGTTTTGAACGTTTGGAGTGGTTTCGGTGTTACAGAATCCCCGCCGGTGGAGTGTGTGGTATATGTGTGGTGTTTTGAATGTTTGGAGTGGTTTTGGTGTAACAGAATCCCCGCCGGTGGAGTGTGTGGTATATGTGTGGTGTTTTGAATGTTTGGAGTGGTTTTGGTGCTACAGAATCCCCGCCGGTGGAGTGTGTGGTATATGTGTGGTGTTTTGAATGTTTGGAGTGGTTTTGGTGTAGCAGATTCCCCGCCGGTGGAGTGTGTGGTTTTTGTGTGGTGTTTTGAATGTTTGGAGTGGTTTTGGTGTAACAGAATCCCCGCCGGTGGAGTGTGTGGTATATGTGTGGTGTTTTGAATGTTTGGAGTGGTTTTGGTGTAACAGAATCCCCGCCGGTGGAGTGTGTGGTATATGTGTGGTGTTTTGAATGTTTGGAGTGGTTTCGGTGTAACAGAATCCCCGCCGGTGGAGTGTGTGGTGTTTTGAATGTTTGGAGTGGTTTTGGTGCTACAGAATCCCTGCCGGTGGAGTGTGTGGTATTTGTGTGGTGTTTTGAATGTTTGGAGTGGTTTTGGTGTAACAGAATCCCCGCCGGTGGAGTGTGTGGTGTTTTGAATGTTTGGAGTGGTTTTGGTGCTACAGAATCCCTGCCGGTGGAGTGTGTGGTATTTGTGTGGTGTTTTGAATGTTTGGAGTGGTTTTGGTGTAACAGAATCCCCGCCGGTGGAGTGTGTGGTATTTGTGTGGTGTTTTGAATGTTTGGAGTGGTTTTGGTGTAACAGAATCCCCGCCGGTGGAGTGTGTGGTATTTGTGTGGTGTTTTGAATGTTTGGAGTGGTTTTGGTGCTACAGAATCCCCGCCGGTGGAGTGTGTGGTGTTTGTGTGGTGTTTTGAACGTTTGGAGTGGTTTTGGTGTAGCAGAATCCCCGCCGGTGGAGTGTGTGGTGTTTGTGTGGTGTTTTGAATGTTTGGAGTGGTTTTGGTGCTACAGAATCCCCGCCGGTGGAGTGTGTGGTATTTGTGTGGTGTTTTGAATGTTTGGAGTGGTTTTGGTGTAACAGAATCCCCGCCGGTGGAGTGTGTGGTATGTGTGTGGTGTTTTGAATGTTTGGAGTGGTTTTGGTGTAGCAGAATCCCCGCCGGTGGAGTGTGTGGTATTTGTGTGGTGTTTTGAATGTTTGGAGTGGTTTTGGTGTAACAGCCGGTGGAGTGTGTGGTGTTTTGAATGTTTGGAGTGGTTTTGGTGTAACAGCCGGTGGAGTGTGTGGTATTTGTGCGGGCGCATGGCGGACCCGCTCATGGCGGCTTGTCGTTTGTCTCCCCAGGGACCGGCAGACTTTCAGCAGCAGCAGCAGCAGCAGCAGCACATGCCCGGAAACTTCAGCCAAACCCCGAGACCCCACCACCCCGAGCCCTGGAGGGGGCCCCCGCCCCCGCCCCCTCAGGAGCGGGAGCCTTTCTTCATCGGCGGTGAGACGAAACGGCGCACCCAGGGCACCGCACACCCCCGTGCCGCACATTTCCATTCAGAAAAAGGGGGGTGGGGCTCGCCTTTCATTAAAGCTTTCCAATTAGCACTTTGTTTATAACTGGATCCAAATGTTTGGGGGAGAGAGGACGGGGGTGGGGTGGGGGGGTGGTGTTAGTGTATTAGTGTATTTTTGTACTAGTGTTAGTGTATGTTTTTTTTTTATAATAACATGAAACACCCTGATGACTTTTTTTTTGAAAAACAGGATAGTGTATTTTCAGTATTCCCCAGCATTAGCATTAGCATTTCTTAGCGTGTGTTTGGTGAGGTGTGCCAGTGTGTCTCCAGCCGTGGCTCTGGGCCCGAGGTGCAGCAGAAGTAGAGATGTCACAGCCGCCGAGCGGAAGTGTGGCCGTGCGACTCCGCGTGGTGATCCCCCCTCTCTCTCTCTCTTTTTGTTTTCTCTCAATCAAAGAGCCGAGGTTCCCAGGACAGCATATGTTTGATCAACAGAGCCCCGCTCCGCTCATGAATAATAACCACCCCCATCCTGGCCTCAATCCCATGGCTTTCAACCAATCGGGGCCCGGCTTCAACCAGCAAGGGCCGCAGCCCATGTTCCAGCGCGAGCCCATGAGGGCCAACCTCCCGCCCCCGGGGCCCCAGGGGCCCCTGGGCATGCCCAACCTGGGCCAGCACGGCCCGCCCAACCCCCGCCACTTCCTGCCCCAGCGGCCGCAGTTCCCCCAGCCCGGGCCGCCCCTCCCGCACCAGCACATGCAGTACGGCATGCAGGTACGCCCCAGAGTAAGTGCAGCGCTCTCCCCTCTCAGGACCGGTCCAGCGCAGTGCGCCGTCTCAAACGCGCTGGCTTCGTTAGCGTTAGCATTAGCGCGGTTTCCACACTGGCTGCTGTGAGCGTGCCCTTTGTTCTGGTACACAGGTGAAGAAAAAGGTTCCCATATTCCTGGATATATAACACAAAAAGGGTAGTGTGGAAAAGGAGGGGGGGGGGGGAGAGGCTAACCAGTATTATACTGATGTGTTAAATTTCCCACAAAACAAATGAAACCAGCAGTCTTGTATGTAATGTGTGCTCCCTGTTGGAGGTGAAGCCTGAAACAGTCCACCTCCTGTCGTGGTGAGCTTGACTCAGTTGTGGGTGTTGGGGTAAATAGGGAATGTTCACAGTCTTTAAGCATGGCCTGAAGCCCATTTTCTTTCGCTTTAGTTTTTTTTTTTTTTTTTTTTTTTGAGAAGCGTGAGGAAGGGCGCCTTCTCTCAGTGCTGTAATGGAGCGTGAATACTCGTGCGCGCGCTCGCTTGCGTTGATATGCCGTCAAGGTTTGTGAAGCACCGTAAGGTCAAATTTTGAGCCAGGTTATTCACAAAGCCTTTGTGGGCAGCTTGTAGACGAGACTGCCCTCTAGTGTTTGAAATATCTCTCCATCTTCTGCTTGGCTAATAACATTAGCCGCGGGTCGGTTCCCTTGCTGAGATTAATGTTCATTTGGAACGGGTTTTTGGGAATGGAATTCTCACTGCATACTGTTCCTTGGTTTCTTTTGGAACAAAACTGTAGAATTAATTTGAACTCTTTATGAGATGGAGAGTGAAATTAATTTAAAAATAGTATAATTTTAAATTGAAAAATGGCATGTCACGGTTTGGTATTGGCAGTTTGCTCGAATTTTGTGGTTAATTTTGTGGTCAATCATATTCATTTTATGCGATTGCATTTCTTCTATTCCACATATAAAATGATAATTATATTATATTATTATAATATTATAATTAATATTATAATATTAAAATATGGCATTTTGTTGGATGTTGTGTATGATTGTGTACGAAGTATCCAAGTATCCAAAGCTTGCAGTTCTTTGTGGATGAACTTTATATTTTGTGTCAAAAATGGTGAAATGCTTGTAGTGGTGTGCTGTGAAATGTCAGAAGTGTGGTGGAGGCCCTAATGTGTGTGTGTGTGTGTGTGCGCGTGCGCGTACGTGTGCACTTTACAGGGGCTGATGCACCCTCCACACCAGCAATCCCATCAGCACGAGCCGCACGGCCCCCCCCAGCAGCAGCAGCACCCCCCCCAGCAGCGCCACGACCTGCCCCTGCAGCCCCCGCACCTGCAGCAGCACCACCACATGCACCCCGGCGGGGACCCGCGGCCCATCATGCACCAGGGCCAGCAGCCCCCCTTCCGCCCGCAGATGCACGCCATCCAGCCGCAGGGCCACGCCCACCCCCGCATGCATCAGCAGCAGCACCCCCAGCCCCGCGCCAATCCCATCAGGCCCAGAATGGTGAGCAAAGCCTGGCGGAACCTTCCGGACCTTTATCCTCTCTGCCTGTGGAGCCGCGCTCCCGCTCTTCCCCCCTGAGAATCAATCTCTCTTCCCTCGGACAGCTTGCTCTTTATGTCCCCCATACTGTATTTGGAGCTTTAGAAAAAAGATTCATCCAGAAATCGAGAGGAGACTGAAGAAAGTGTGCTTTTTTTTTTCTTAAAATAAATAAATGAAGAGACCTTGACTAGCTCTGTGCTGGCTGTGTCCAATGACACTTTACCCCCTACAGATAATTAAATGAATTTGGATCAAAGGAGTAAGAATGCTGGCTCCTTTTTTCTTTTCATTCCCAGAACTTGCACGCTCAACAAAGGTAGATTTTGTACTGGCGAATTTGCATTAATTTATGATTGTACTATCCTTTCATACTTCTACCAGTGCAGCTGAGTTTTTTTACATTTTTTTTTTTTTTTTTTTTACATTTTGTCTGCACATGTACAGTCAAATCTTTGAATTAAAGCAGAAGTGGCATTATTCTTATTGCGAAAGTGTGCATGAGGGCGTAGTATCTTGTACTGTATTTTTATTACATTTAGACATTTGGCAGACTCTTACCAAAGTTCAGACATTAATGTTTAGGCAAGGAGTAGAACCAATGGCAAATAATATCACAGCTGATGGCAGTAGTCACTGCTTTAACGTGACACACAACACAGTGCCGTTAGAGGGGGACGGAGGCTGCAGTGCTGTCTGGAGCAGATGGGATTAAGCTTGTGTTCAGTGTAGCGAGAGTAGGGCTCTTAAACCCAAAATAAGTGCTTATAATTCATCTTTAGGGGAGCAGAGATGCAGAGTACACGGGTCTGTCTTCAGTGTTTGGTGGAAGTCTCTGCTGTCTTCGGTGTAGTGTGGAGTTCGCTCCCCTCCTGAATGGGATATGTATGCATTGAGTGAGCTTTATTTTTGGCCTCTTTCAGAACTCCCCTCCCCCATGCTGAAGCCATCCCTGCAGCAGATGCAGGGCCCCCCCCAGCGCAACAGCAACCTGCGGGAGCTCCCCGTGGCCCCGCCCAGCCCGGGCTTCGGCAGCCCCCGCCCCGCCACCACGCCCGCCGCGCAGGTGCGGCCCATCGCCAGGGCCCAGCCCGCCGCCAGGCTTCCGGAGAGGACCGTGGTCCAGAAGGTGAAGAAGGAGGCCCCGGTTCCCCAGCCCGAGCCTCCACAGAAGCCGCAGCCGGAGGTGAGCCCCGCTCTGCCACGCCCGTCCGGCGCAGACCGCCCCGAAACCCCAGCGGCGTTTGGGCTGGAGACGCGTCTCTTCTGAAGAGCACAGGAGCGAGGATTCACAAACTCCTCAAAAGGGGTGGAGCTGCCCTGGATTAGTTGCTTTATTCTGTATCACAGACTGTTGCAAACAGGAAATGATGTGGGCTTATCAATCGTGGTGTCACTTCAGACTATATGGAAATGTAGTTCCTGTTAGCACGCAGACAAAAAAGGGCTATGCGATTGTATAAAATAGAAAGAATTTACCAAACGGATCGGCAGAACAGTCTAGAATGTTCCGAAATTTGCCAGCTTTAGGCCTGCTGTCTCCTCGGAAAGCACCTTTCAGCAAGGCACACGGGTAACAATTACTGAAGTTGTTCTGAATGTCGTGCTGACTTACTGTTGCTATGACAGCACCTTCGGTTTTGTTGCACTTTCCTTTCCAGACTCTCCTCGAGACGTCGTCATGAGAACGTTATTCGCCGCTCTTTGTATTTAGTTCTAACCAATATTCCAAGAACTTGTGTGGGCTGAACACTGAAACAGAAACAGTATTATACTGTTTTAGTTCAGAAGGGAACAAAATGAAAAATCATTTGATATCCGAATCCCTTCGAGCTACCACCCGCTGTCGCTCGCTCGCCCGCCCGCCCGCTCGTCCGTCTCAGGAGTACGCTAAGAACAGCAGCTCTGGTCAGGAGCCAGTTCACAGCAGCATGCTAACCGCCACTGCTTGTATTAAAAATGTGGCCTAAATTACATGAAAACGCATTCGCATTGTGCTTCATTTTAGGACATTCTGTATACAGGACAATGTGAGGAATTGCCTTTTTTTTCCCCTTTATGCTTTTGTACGAGGCTAAATCCTCATTCTGTGTGGAAATAGGTTATTTTCTCTGGTCTGATGAGATACAGAGGTGACTTTAGTATGAAAAGAATCACATTTAGTCACAAAGTACTGGCAATAGCCCTTCTAAGTGCGGGTAATGAAGCCTCTTCCAAGCGACAAATAAGGTTCAAGGTCAGGCATGGTGTGAGAGAGCTGTTCATTAGACTCAATTATAAGGTCACAAATGAGATGTATCTCTTCCAATCCAGTCAGGAAAATCAATACCTGTGGTCCGAGTCCTTTCAGGAGGCGTTCCTCCAATCAGCGCTGTGGCCCAATCACAGATCAGCATCAGCCTGCTTTTCCCCCTGTTCATCACTTTTTACATATGGGTCAATATAAATGATCCCGTAAAAAATCTTAAACGGGTTTAACTCTGAAAAGTAGGTCTCTTGGAATGTCTTTTCAGAATTCCATGTTCTAGAACTCCACTGCTTTCAATTACCTGTAGTGATTGTTACTTCAGCATTAGAATGTTCAGTTTAAGAACATTCTAGGCACGTATTTGTGAGCAACGGTGTAATGCAACATGGCAATGAGTGGCGTGAGTGCCAATTAGCTGCATCACTTTGTGCTGACTTTGCTGTTGTCGGTCATCAACGTGCATTATGGGATGTATTATGAGTCTGGCACAGAATGGTGCACCTGTCTTTAATGTCTGGTCTCTTTTTGATCCTGATGTCTTTATAAAAGTGCAGCCCACATTTTATATTGTACTGTGCCTATTGTACTGTCATTTCAGTAACTAGCAGATTGCAGTGTACACATTCTGATGATACGGGTGTGATTTCAGTAACTAGCTGACTGCAGTGTGCACATTCTGATGGTATGGGTGAGATTTCAGTTACTAGCAGACTGCAGTGTGCACATTCTGATCATATGGGTGTGATTTCAGTTACTAGCAGACTGCAGTGTGCACATTCTGGTCATATGGGTGAGATTTCAGTTACTAGCTGACTGCAGTGTGCACATTCTGATGGTATGGGTGAGATTTCAGTTACTAGCTGACAGCAATGTGCACATTCTGATCATATGGGTGTGATTTCAGTAACTAGCAGACTGCAGTGTGCACATTCTGATCATATGGGTGTGATTTCAGTAACTAGCTGACTGCAGTGTGCACATTCTGATCATGTGGGTGTGATTTCAGTAACTAGCTGACTGCAGTGTGCACATTCTGATCATATGGGTGTGATTTCAGTTACTAGCAGACTGCAGTGTACACATTCTGATCATATGGGTGTGATTTCAGTAACTAGCTGACTGCAGTGTGCACATTCTGATCAAATGGATGTGATTTCAGTTACTAGCTGACTGCAGTGTGCACATTCTGATGATATGGGTGTGATTTCAGTTACTAGCAGACTGCAGTGTGCAAATTCTGATCATATGGGTGTGATTTCAGTTACTAGCAGACTGCAGTGTGCACATTCTGATCATACGGGTGTGATTTCAGTAACTAGCAGACTGCAGTGTGCAAATTCTGATCATATGGGTGTGATTTCAGTAACTAGCAGACTGCAGTGTGCACATGTGTGCGCATGCTGATGGTATTTTTGTGCATGCTGATGGTATGGTTGTGCTTTCAGGATCCAGATGAGGATGAGGAGACCAGGCTGTACAGGCTGAAGATTGAGGAGCAGAAGAGGCTGAGGGAGGAGATCCTGAAGCGGAAGGAGCTGAGGAGGCAGATGCAGGCCGGCATGAGGAAGAGGGAGCTGCTGGAGAGACTGTCCAGCCAGCAGCAACAGCAGCAGCAAGAACAGCAACAGCAGCAGCAGCAGCAGCAGCAGCAGCAACAACAACAGCAACAACAGCAACAACAGCAACAGCAACAACAGCAGCAACAGCAACAACAGCAGCACCAACAGCAGCAGCAGCAACAACACCAGCAACATCAGCAACAACTACAGCCCCCAGACTCCATTGCGCCTTTCAACGGCACCGGCATGCCTGGCCCGCCCACCCCTTCCCCCGTCCCCGCCCTCAACCCCACCCCGAGCCCAGCCAACCCTCGGCAGAACGTCAAGACCCGCCTGCAGATGGGCAGGCCCCAGGGCCAGGGCTTCCCCGGGGGGCCCCAGCAGAGTGTCCGGCCCCTGCACCCGGGCCCCGGGGCCCAGGCCCAGTGGCAGCAGAAGAAGGCCATGAACCGGCAAGCCCCCAACAGGCCGGGGCCCCAGTTCCCGACCCCCCAGGACCAGGGCAGGCCGGCGGTGCTGGCGGCCGTGCCGGGGGCGGGGCAGGGCCTGGGGGCGGGGCAGAGCCTGGGGGCGGAGCCGAAGACCGGCGTGAAGCGGACGGTCATGCAGCGGAGCAACAGCAGCGGGGCGGACGCCACGCAGGTCCCTCAGAAAGTGCGGGTGGTCAAGCTGCTGGGAGGGGTGAGTGGATCAGCGTCGCTACGGTGACACACGGGCAGACGGCGACACGGGTTCTGCCAGTACCGCGGTCTACAGTAATCTTCTCTCGTTCTGTTCAAGCCTGAAACGCATACGAAACGTCTGGCGTCTGTGAACGTCAGTCTGGAGTCAGTAGTTACAGTCTGGCTCGTGGAGCTCTGGCTTGCAGTGTGCAGTGTCACAGCCTTACGGGCCATGCCGGCTGGTTATTATTAGGCAGCTCTAGGTGAGATCAGCGCTCTGTACAGGAGGGCAAGCCTCTAGGGCGGGGCGGTGTAGGGCAGTGCCTGCCCCCCAGTCCGGACCGCTCAAGCCGTCCGCGATTTTAATTGGGACGATTTCATTTGACGTAAACTTGACCTGTTGGCTGAGGCTCGGGGACGAGCTCGGGCTGACTGAAGCCCTTCTGCGCGGCGACGAGTCTGAGTCCAGTTACGCTGCCAGCCTGCGGGGCCGATCAGTCAGGAGCGTTCTGCTCGCGCGCACACGCACTCCGCCGAGGTTCGGCGCCGGCCGCTTCCGCGAGCGCCGCCGAGCGCTGTCTTTACCGCCACAGCTCCCGCCCTGTCTCCGTTCTGTCGTTTAAAAAAAAAAAAAGAGAGAGAGCTTATTAGTAAATCTCGTATGAGCTTCGTTTTCTCCGTGTCTCACATCCCCATACGTCGTTCCTGCTGCCTTTTACGTGAGGCTCTGGGGATCGAGGGCTAGGTTTTTAAATCTCCGGATAGGTTTGTGGAAAACGGCGCTCTGACAGGACCCTGTCTTCTGAGCCGAATCCGGGCTGGCCGACATCACCTTTCGTTTCATTTTAATCCCCGTCGTCTGTGCTTAAGTTTCAGTTTTGCTTTACGTTGCACTTTGCCTTTAAAATGGAGAAATGGCTGGGGTAGCGTCAGCCTTCACGGGAGTACGGTGACGTTTATCCAGGAAGTGAGACTGGAGTTCACGCGACTTTAAGGTGGCTGACTCTGTCGAAGACCCGCTTTAGGCTCACTGATTAAAATGAATAAATGAAATGACAATAGCCTCTTCTTTTCTTTTTGTGCCTTGACAAATCTGCCACCTGAGCCTTAATTCTCTTATCGGCTGAAAGTGAAGGAAAGGTGAGCGTTTGTGCGCCAGGACGGAACGCGGTGTTCAGTGCGACAGCGTTAGCACTCAGCGCGTTCCCATAATCGCCCGGAGAATAAGGGGGGGAGGGGGACGGGGGGACGTCACCGCGGATGAAGATAACGCCGTGTCAGCAGGTAACAGAAACCTGTGGCGGAAACGCGCTCCGGCCACACCCCTGCCAGAGGGTACTGCCCCGCCGAAAAGCTGATTCACTGCATTCTGCCCCGGGACGTTGTTCTGCTGTCATTCCCCCCGGCAGCAGCACAATCTTATCTCCCCCCCGCCCCCCTCCCACCCCCCCTCGCTTTTTTACACAGTATCAACTTTCTTTCAGGTGTACAGAAACGAGTGTCATTCCAGGACGTGTAATTAATCTCTGCGGCCGGCTCCGTAATACCTGCGAAGAAAGAGACGGCGCTTTGGCGGATTTGGATTTGGCAGCTTAGCCGCAGATAAGGGAAATTAATTTTTCATCGGGAATAATGCGGCCTAACGGCGGCACAAAGCTTTAGGAGGATGAGGGACGGGGAACGCGTCAAGCGCTGTCACGGCGGCATAATGGCGCTCGGCATCTGATAGGCGTAATCAAGGGGTCGCCTTTTCAGCGCCGACGGATTAATCAATTTGCTGCTCTCGGGGCGCCGGGCGCCGGCGATAGCGCCAGCGCCGCCGGGATGGAAGTGAGATCTGATCTGTCAGGTCCTCACAGGGCCTGCGCGACGCGCGTCTCTCTCCTCTGCGCGCAAGGTGAAGGGAAGGAGGGAAGTCCTTTAAGGAAGCGTGAATGAAAACGTCCCCCTGACAAATCCGCCCCGTTGGAGCGTGCGCTTGGCCTGGGGCAGTCAGCCCCCCCGGGGGTCCTGCTCCACGCTGGCCTGCGGACCGGGCGCTGGACGGTTAGGCACGGGCTCCACCGCGTCATAGCGTTTCGAGCCTCCAGATCGCTGGGTTGCCCTTCCGGTACCGAGAGCTGTGAGCTGGGCGGGAGGGGCCCTGTCTGTGTTCCTGTCCTCTAGTTCCTATCTGCTCGCCAAAGGTTCTGGCTTAGAATGCTGTAGTGGGAGGAGCTGAGGCCTGAGGCATTGTGGGAAGGTCATTGTGACACGGGCATTGTGCTGGGGGGGGGCGGGGCTGCGTAAAGAGCGAAGCACCATCTCGTGGGGATGGTCTGCAGAAGCTGCATCAGTCACGGTGCGTAGTACTGAGATGGGCTGTTCACTGGAGGGCTGGGTCTGTGCAGCTACCACACACAGCCCTGTGCTCCTCCAGAGTGTCCACTCAACAGAGTAACACTTAAGCAATCGAGTTTTTCACCATATTTTATAAAAGGAGAAAAAGTTTTTCTTTATCAAGCTTAATTTACATCAGTAAAATGCAGGTGGATTTCCAGTGGTTTTTTATGTTGCTAACGTTATCAATCAGGCATCACGCATATTAGATTATATTTTTTAAGTGTCATGTTATATTGACAACAGTATTGTCGCTCTTGATTGAAACAAATTATTTGGAGTAGATGAGTCAACTTTTGTACTTGATGAACAAACGATACTTAGCATTCAAAACAGGTTAACTGAACGCTCATTAACAGTGAAATGTTAACTGAATACTCATTAGCATTTGAAATGGGTTAACGGATGCTCATTAACATTGGGAACGGGTTAGCTGCATGGCTCTCATTAACATTCAGAACGGGTTGGTGTCTTCAGAATTGTTTACATCTGTACAAATGTATTTATGTAATTCCTCAAAAGGCTTAGTTGGCTAGCTAGAGGAAAGATTTTCTGCAATGGAAGGACTGGTATGAATCTGTTATCAGTTTTCTGGTCTATTGAAGGCTGAACAGTGAATTATTCTGTAAGTTCTATTTTCCAAGTTTTCTTGGCTCATTGCTCTGTGCTGCTCCATTTCAGACTAATGTGTGAATATGGAGGCAAATTTATCTGGCAGTTTGTGATGATCAGTCATTAACTGGAAGCTGTCAAGGTGTAATTCAGTTTGAGTTTAATTACTGACGCAGAGATTATACGAGTCGGGGTTGAGATAAGAGCCCTCAGGTGTTACTATTTTTCTAAAAATCGTTGAGCGGCCAGGTGGAGAGACAGACTGTCAAGTGGGGTAATGATATCACTCCAGAAAGAGACGACTCTGGACACACTCCAGAGAGACATGACTGGACACACTCCAAAGAGACATGACTGGACACACTCCAGAGAGACATGACTGGACACACACTAGAGAGACATGACTGGACACACTCCAGAGACACGGCTCTGGACACACTCCAGAGAGACATGACTGGACACACTCCAGAAAGAGACAACTCTGGACACACTCCAGAAAGAGACAGCTCTGGACACACTCCAGAGGGGCATGACTGGACACACTCCAGCGAGACATGACTGGAAACACACTAGAGAGAGACAGCTCTGGACACACTCCAGAGAGGCATGACTGGACACACTCCAGAGACACGACTGGACACACTCCAGCGAGACATGACTGGACACACACTAGAGAGACACAGCTCTGGACACACTCCAGAGAGACATGACTGGACACACTCCAGAGAGACATGACTGGACACACACTAGAGAGACATGACTGGACACACTCCAGAGAGACATGACTGGACACACTCCAGAGAGGCATGACTGGACACACACCTAGAGAGACATGACTGGACACACCAGCGGACTGACTGGACACACTCCAGGAGCATGACTGACACACTCCAGCGAGACATGACTGGACACACTCCAGAGAGACATGACTGGACACACTCCTGAGAGACATGACTGGACACACTCCAGAGAGACATGACTGGACACACTCCAGAGAGACATGACTGGACACACACTAGAGAGACATGACTGGACACACTCCAGAGAGACATGACTGGACACACACTAGAGAGACACAGCTCTGGACACACACTAGAGAGACATGACTGGACACACTCCAGCGAGACATGACTGGACACACTCCAGAGAGACACAACTGGACACACTCCATAGAGACATGACTGGACACACACTAGAGAGACATGACTGGACACATTCCAGAAAGAGACAACTCTGGACACATTCCAAAGAGACATGACTGGACACACTCCAGAGAGACATGACTGGACACACTCCAGAAAGAGACAGCTCTGGACACACTCCAGAGACACATGACTGGACACACTCCGTAGAGACATGACTGGACACACTCCAGCGAGACATGACTGGACACACTCCAGAGAAACTTGTTGGTCTTTCCTGATTGTAGTGTTTTTCAATTTTAGTATTGCATCAGCCCCAAAAGACCGCAGACACTACAGAATTCAGAGCACCATTCAATCTGAGCCGCGTCTCTGTGTGCCCAGAGCAAGCAGCCAGAACCGGGCTGCGTTTTTGAAACTCGCTTGTATTGTTGAGAGTACAGGTGTGCGTGTGCGTGCGTGCGTGCGTGCGTGCGTGCGTGCGTACGTGCCTGTGTGTGTCTCTGACACTCTCTGAGCGCTGTGCTGTGGGTTGCAGGGCTCGGAGGCCGCCGATGGGCCCAGCTCCGTACCTCCTCCGCAGCAGCAGAGGATCCAGCAGGTTCCCCGGCAACCCCCGCCGCTCCGACAGGCCCCAATCAGGAAGGTCACCATGGGAACCGCCCCCCTGCAGCAGCTCCAGGCACCCAAGCCCAACCTGCAGCAGCTCGTGCCTCACGCAGGGAGGGGTGGCATGGGCCCCCCCCAGCAGAACAGGGTGAGTGCAGCACTGTCTTAACTCCGCCCTGTTTACTCAACACAGTACTGAAGGGTTTACTGCAGTGATCACACGACACCACTTTATGACCTTACATACTGTTACATTGTGCGTATTAACTCCTTTTACTTAGACACACAGCCCACAGACCTGAAGAAATGACTACAGCGCACATACAAAACCACCCTTTACCACCCTTCACCACGTTTTACTGCGTTTATGGCGCTAATAAGGAAACACTTTTCCATCTTAACCTTTCATAAAAAGCCCTTCTCGGCATAAATAAAGTTACAGCGTTCATAAAATCTTAAATGGTATGCTTGAGCACAGTTACTCTACTTCACATGAATTACTTCTGCTGTGCTCGTAAGAACACCCCTTGTTTTTATACGTACGGTTATACCGCTCATTAGCCCAGCTTCTGATTCTGTACTGTATCATGATGAGATCTTTGTAAACGCTTGGAAAATGAAGAATTGGCTCGAGTCCCAAAATCAAAGCTAGCCGAGCGCATACAGAGCGCAGAGGCAGCGGCACGCGGTGCTTCTAGCAGAGGCTAGCGGCGCTGGCTACCAGTGGGCTCGGGCTGCCCTTTTAAACGAGCTAATATGCTAACGGTCCCTCGGCTGTAATAACTCAGCAGGCTAACGAGCGAACGGGAAACGGTGTGAGGTAAGCTAAGGCAGCTCAGGTAGGAGCGGCGCTGAGGCTCTGCCCGCACCCGCGGGCGCGCTCAGCGAACGTGACTGCGCGGGTCAGGCCCCATTACGCCCGGACGAGTTCACATGCCCGTTACCGCGGGAACAGGCGGGGCGGGGCCTTCCCCTCCCCCTGCCCGCGGGCTCCGTTCGGCACGCGCGTCTCCGGGTCACGCTCTGTTCTGACACGCGTGCGGGGGGGGCGGGGTTAAACGCGGCGGAGCGCTCAAGTTCATCTGAAGCGCGGCGGCGTGACTTGGCGGCGTGCCCTGTGTGTGCCGGCAGGTGGTGGTGCAGGGCCGGGGCCGGGCGGGAGCGCTCCAGATGGGCAGGGGCCGCGGCGCCGCCGGCAGGCAGAGCCCCTGCACCGTGTCCATCGAGGGCCTCTCGTCGTCCACCACCGACGTCCAGCTCAAGAACCTGCTCAAGTCCATCGGGCCCATTCAGGTAGGGTCACCCCCAGCCCCGGCGCTGTCAGCAGCCTTCTCACCCGCCAAGGCCGACGCCATCAGCCTGGATTACCCCCCCGCCCCCCTCCCCCCGCCCCTGCCCCTGCCCCCGCCCCCGCCCCCGCCCAGCTGCCCTGGCTGGAATATGAAGCGCTCTCCTAATGTGTAAAAGAACTTGCTTTTCACGCGTCTTCTGTCTGCTTCTGGCGCTGGACCCGCTCGCTCTCGCTGACATTTAAGGCCAATGGGATTGTGCGCTGACCGGCTGTGATCAGCTGACGCTGCTCTCCTTACGGTGCGCTCTGCGTCGGGACGTGCCACACAGAAGGGTTTAAACAAAGCAGAGGGGGGCTTCATCTGACAATGTTTTTCAAAACATTTCTATTATTTCTATTATCGTGTTTCGCTAAAATAATGTGAGTTTGCTCATAATTATGGGAAGGAGTGCCCCAGCGCAATTTAGCTTGCTGTCGAGCTCAATAGATTATCCTACAGTCTGAACGCAGACGGTAGGACTGGCTAATTGGCTAACATTTCAGCTCTCAGAGTAACACGCACAGCTGAAGTTAACAGGCAAACTCCTCTAAAAGTTATGAATCATGGTTTTCACTGACATGGAGTGACCTCCTTTTTCAGTTTGGTTATAATTATCATGGTATCAAGTCAATGTTGATATCCCTTATTTGCCCTGATTGTCCCAGTTAATCTGTGATGTCCCAAATGTCCAGGGTGACTGCAGCGATGTGATCGTCCCCATCTCCCTGTCCTTCCTGAATTCTAACGATATTAAATATTTAGATAGCCTGATTGCTTTTAATACTTTTGTGTTTGATATGCCTGTTATTCAGTGATGCTATTATTGTTTCTCATCTTTTTAACTAGTTTCTCACAATTTTTAAATTGTTCTTTTAAATGTGCTAAAAATGTAATCCCTTAGATAAACTGAGTAGAAGTATTTGAGAGCTAATATCAGTACTCAAACATTGGTTTTAGCATTTTATTATATTATTTTTATCTGGGGGGAAAATCGCCTGCAAAATGATAACGGACAGGTAAAGTAGGATAATTCCTTTGTTCCTTAGGGTGTAAATTATAAAAAGTGCAAAGAGGGTTATGTAGAGTTATTTGAAATTAGCTGAGGACAGAGAATTTATACTGCATTAGAGGACCACCCTGGTAACACTAGAACTAAACTTATCTGTCACATAAACTAGCTTAACATAGCCTATAAAATTGCTTAATTTAAATCCTTATTAAAATGTTATTCTTTGCACACAGTATTTACAGTTGAGGCCAAAAGTTTACATACACACCTAGGCTAAAGACATTCAAACTCAAATTTTCTCAACAATTTCATGTTACCATACATTTCCTGTATTAAGTCAATTAGAGTATCCACTTTATTTCCATAAGAGGTCATTTTAAAATAATAGCTAAGAGACAGATTTATTTCCGCTTTGATGTACTGTATCAGATTTTCAGTGGGTCAGAAGTTCACCTACACTTTGTTAGTGTTTGGTGGCATTGCCTTTTAATTGCTTAACTTGAATCAAATGCTCGGGGTAGCCTTCCACAAGCTTCTCACAATACTTTTGCTGGAATTTTTGCCCATTCCTCCTGACAGAACTGGTGTAACTCAGTCAGGTTTGTGGGCCTCCTTGCTCGGACACACTTTTTCAGTTCAGTCCACATATTTTCAATGGGATTCAGGTCGGGGCTTTGTGATGGCCACTCAAATACTTTCACTTTGTTGTCTTTAAGCCATTGTTTCATCTAACCAGAGAACACTCCTCATTTTGGATTTTTTATCGGTCTTGAGTAGGCTTTCTTCTTTCGAAACTTTCAGCCGTAAGACTCCTTAAGTGATGTAGATACTTTGGTACCTGTGCCTCCAACTCCTTCACCGTTACCTTGTTGTTTCTGGGATTCAGTTGACCTTTCGACCAAAGTTACTTCAGCCCTGAGTTATTTGTGCCACCTTCCTGAGACTGCATTCTGGTAGCTATCAGCTACGTGCATATCTAATAGATAGCTAAGGTAAGGACGTTGACTTATTCCAATTATAATTTGCTATCTAGCTATCCAAGTTAAGATAAAGCACAACTATAACGTCCTCATAAAAGCAAACTAGCAAGCTAACGTTATCGATAACATGCCTATGAAACAAACCTCCTAGCTAGCTAACGTTAGATAGCTAGCTAAATGAATATAACCAGAAATAATCTGAGGCACTCTAATTTAGTGAACCTACGTTAGTCAAATATTTGCATTGTCTGAACAGCAGGACGGTGTGTCCTGTCAGATTTCTTCGGCGTGGAAATGGGAGTGGTTACTGTATTGTGACGCAGAAAAATGACAACTTTCTCAACCGGTTGAAAATAGGACGATGAATTTAAAACGCATATTTCTCAAAAAATACAGAACGAACATATTTAATACTTTGCTCATTGTGTTTCTTCAATGCCTCTTGTGCAAATAGCACATAAAACCGAGAAAGTGTGAAAATGGTACTCCTTTAAGCCATTGTTTCATCTGACCAGAGAACACTCCTCCAAAAGGCTAGGTCTTTGTCCTGGTGATCGCCTACAAACTTCATTTTGGCTTTTTTATGCCAGTCTTGGAGTAGGGGCTTCTTTTCGAGAGCCTTTCAGGCCATTAAGGACTCTCTTAATGGCGGATGTAGATACTTTGGTACCTGATGCCTCCAACACCTTCACCAGTTCCTTTGTTATTGTCTTGGGGTTCAGTTGAACCTTTCGGACCAAAGTTCGTTCAGCCCTGGGAGTTAATTTGTGCCACCTTCCTGAACGATGCAGTGTCTATGTAGGCCCTTAAATACAGCCACAGGTGCCAATTAACTCCCAGTTAACTCCTAATTATGACAATTGTCCAATCAGAAGCTTCTAAAAAGTAATTATATCAATTTCTGGAATCTTAAACAGACAGTCACCTTGGTGTATGTAAACTTTTGACCCCCTGAAATAAATCTGTCTCTAATCGATTGTTATAAAATGACCTGATGTGAACTAAGTAGATGCCCTAACTGACTTCCCAAAAGAAATGTATGGTAAAATGAAATGTGCAGAGTTGTAAAAAACTGAGTTTGTATATCTTTAGCCTAGGTGTATGTAAACTTTTGGCCTCAACTGTACTCTACTGTAGATCAGGACAATACCTTTGTCATTTGTCAGTTCTCTATTCACAGAAAGTACATGCTGTACTGTTAATTACGGACTATATTACCAAAGGCCTTCACCAGTGTGCGATCACTCTAAACCAAATTTCAGTTCAGTGTGAACTTTTGTTGAGGGTAAATGCAATAAACAGTGTGGCTTCAGTGCTGTATTCTTGGATTCTAGTTTAGTTATCTTTTGGAAAAGAGTTGACCAAAGGTTTACTTTTACTTTGCTCACTTTCTAGTTCTGTGCTGCAGGACTTTGCTTTGCCACACTTAGGATTTGAACCTGCACGCTCTGTAACACTCATGTGTCCAGGTGGCTGCAAACATGCACATCAGTCATGGGAGAGCTGCATTCTTCAGGGCAAACCCCCCCCCCCCTCCTCAGCTTCGCTGTGTGTGGGACCCTGTGGTGTGACTAAAGAAGCCGGCCTTCGGAAGGCTTTGTCTGTGTCCGTGTTCTGGGCCTTGAAATTCTCACCGCTTCACTGTCTCTCGCCTGTGCGCAGATGTTCAAAATGTTGCCGCAGCAGAGGAAAGCCGTCGCCAAATTCGTCCACCCCCAGCACGCCTCCAGCTTCCAGCAGAGCTTCCACAGGTAAAGCCACCCCCCCCACCCCCCGGCTCTCCCAGGGCCTGGCCTCTCGCTGTGCTGAATGAATGCTAGCACAGTCGCTCACCCGCCCGCTTCTGTGCACACCACACAGGCACATGATAGACCTGTCGCACATCGATGTTTCTCTGATCGATGGCTGAGCCCGCGCCGAGGACGCCCGCAGGCAGAGGTCGGGGAGAAGCGTCGAGGACCCCGACGGGAGTGCCGCCTCCACGCTGGCCGACGCCCACCTGCCGGCTTCCTGTCGGGACGGCCCGGGGGAAGGATGGCGTTTTGGGCGCGGTCTGACCGGGCACCACTGCGCATTGCGACCATGGAACACTTGAAGACTGTGTATGTGCTTTTCACTGTGTCAGTGTGACCGAGCGTGTGAGGCGTGACACACAGCACTGGCCGCACGCCACTCAGACAGGAAACCGTAGACTCATTCTCAGCTATCACAGAACTCTAAAGAACTGGTGTGTTCTGCCCCACTGCGTAGAGAACAAACTGTGAATAACACTCGATAATGGTTGGTCTCATCTTTAGACATTTCAACACACTGGCCCTACTCACGTTCTTTACAACTGGTTCAGAGACGTTTGTTGTTTTTTCATAATACGGCGTTACCTTCTGCAAAAAGAAGGTTCTACAACTAGGGACTTTGAGATGTGAATGGGAGCACGGCTTGCTCTTTCACATTTTTCCTTTTCATAGTGCCTTGCATGTCCTGTAGAGGGCAGCATTTAATAGTTAACATCGCATTTGAGAGTCGTGTTTTTTTCTTTCCTTTGCTTCTCTTGTGACCACTTGTTAGTTTTTGGTAAATAGCACCGCCTAGTGGGGAATATGTATACATGTAAGCCATAAATTTATCTTCCGAAAGTAGGTGGGTACAGTGCTCTTTCCTGTGGTTTATATTTGCAAGATTGTTTTTATTATATCTGACTAACTCATGAAACAATAAGCTAGCTATGATAAGACAGTATGCCTTCTCTGTAGTTTGTATGTGTCGGTGTGGAGTCTGGCTCTGAATAGTTAAAAACATAGGAAGACAGTTTGATTATTAGGGCCATCTGCTACGCTAGTAATCAAAAGTCCTGCATGGTGTACATATCTGTGCTTTTATTCAAAGTCACCACACTTGCAAGTCACTTGATATGGGCCTTTCTGTGATTGGTAGGCTATGTTGCTGAAGTATCGAATGTTTGCGTATGACTGTAACATTTCTCTTTTCTTCTAGAAGCTTGTATAAACAAAGGGGGAAAAGCCTAGCAGAGTGTCCTAATGAAAGAAAGCAGCTCATTTGTGTAGCAGTTTCAGCAGCACCGACCGAAAATAGACAGACAGGATGTGTTACAGCGAATAGCGTCGTCCACGCTGTCCCCACCGTTGCAGTTCCGCCTCTCGTTCCCGTTACGCGGAGCCGCTGACCCTGCCCAACCCCCCAGCCCCGCCCCTCCCCTCCCCACAGCCCCGCCCCAAACTGACTGGATTAAACTGTGTTTCTGGTGTGACAGAGCAGTGCAGGACGCGGCGTCGCTGCTGTAAAGTGTGCAAACGTCCCTTAGTGAGAGCGAGCTTCTCTGCAGCGGGTAGCCGCTCGGTAGATAGGGGAAGCGTGGCAGCCATTTTGTGATGGGTCACTCACTTCAGTTGAGGAGGAGGAGTGGTGCGCTTGTTTGTGAAGGCCGTCCATCGCTACTTCGTCCCGCTGTGGCCATTTTGATCAAAGCTGCTGTGAATGGTGATATTCCCGGTGTAATAATGCGAAGTCTGGGTTTCGTTTATCTTTTGAAGAAAAAGAAACTGTCAGTTTTTTAGGTGGAAATCCTGGCGAAAGGGGAGCACTGTCTTTTATTTAAGTCTTAGTGGCCTCCTTCATTAATTTGAGGTTCAGAAAGCACTCAGCTGTATCTCAAGTGGTTGCCAAACTTTAAACCTGTTGGTTTGAGTGCAGATCAGGTCTTTCTCAGAACGCTGTTCTTAGGAGGGAACCTGTGCTCAGCGTGGGCTGTCCTTGATGTGTAGTTAAAATCGCTTTGAGAACTACAGGCTGATGTATCTCTATGGCTGTACTGTTTTTTTGTTTTGTTTTGTTTTTTGTATATATAGAAAATCCCCTTTTCGTACTTACTATGGTGTTTTACAGAGACTTTTTGCTTTTATGTGGGTGAAGTTTCTGTTCAGGCAGACATTGGTTTTACATTGAAAACTGAGGACAGATGCATGGAAGTTTTTTAAATATTAATTTTATCATTCGGGGCAGATAAGGTGAGTTTGCAGTACTCGCTTGTTATGGTGCTGTCAGTATCTATTATGTACGTGTCGCTTTTTGTGGTATTTTTGGTTCATTTTTTCATTTTTTTTGGTATTTTTTGGTTCATTTTTAAAAAATATAACCAGCCTTCTGTTTTCCACTACATACAGTTGTGTACTGAATGTATACATTCTGTTAATTTCATCTTTTAGAATATTACACTGTAACATGAGCACTACATCATTCCATAGAAAAGTTGCGTTAATTGGCTTTGCTTAAATTCATCGACTCTACTGGCCGGTAGATTAACTTTTTTTTTTTTTGTTCATTTGGTCATAAGGTAAAACCCACGATAGTGAAAAGAGGCAGTATAGTTTTTGTCTAGATCCGAAAGCACAAACCTTATATTGCGTCTTGGTGGACAGTTTAAATAAGGGAAGAACGTGTGACTGAAGTATAGCATGAAAATGTGACGCTGCTCATTCGCTGTCAGAATTTCCCAAATCCTTCCCTATCATGGCGAATCACGAGCAGCCCTCTCCTCTGTTCCCTCCGTGTTTCTTCCTCACTGAAGCTCCTGTTCCAGCTCTCTGTGGGAGAATCCCATTTCTGGTATAGAATTAGGGTGATTCCTAGCTTGCATGATGTCCTTTAGTAAACACTGCAAATAGATGTCCCCCTACCCCTGGTTTAAGGCTGCTCTTAAACATCTCTGTCGGTTGTGTGTAACTGAGTGGCTGCCATGGTTACTGAATTTAGTTTAGTCCCTTGATGGGAAGACTCACTTAAGGAGCACTCCCGTGGTGCTCTAATTCGTGAGGCTCAGTCTCCATGTAGGTCTCATGCTAAAGGACTTTAGGGTAGAATTAAAGAACTTGAGTCATCTGTGTTCGGTTAGCCACACCTGCTAATAAAAGCAGTGTGGCAGAATTTAGGCCTAACCGCTTCCTCGATCTGTAAGCCAAACCTATCCCACTTAGACTTGAGCGGCATACTGTCTTATCGTCAAAATGGTCCATTTCCTTCATTTTTACACCAGTTTTCAACAATTGTTTCTAGCACGTTCTGACACTATGATTAACGGCATCAGAAAAGCGCATTGAAATCTGATGCTATCCAGGTTGAGTGAGATTTGTTCAGGGGCGATACGTTTGTAGAGTATCTTGTTACTTAGAAGATGTGGGGCAACCATTATCAGTTTATTCGTAATCATGTAAATACATTACCAAAAATAGAATCTCATGTACAGGATGTTTCTGTTGATCAGTGTTCTGGACTTTGTTTGAATTTATGTAAGTGCGCATCAACCGTTTTTGGATTGCTTATTGATAGATGTTCTTATGTGTAACTTTTTTCTTTTTTTTTTTTTAAACAAAGGTAATGTGTCATCCTATGAATATTAAGTTCCATAGCACCATACATAAATACATGTATTATTTGGCTTAGGACTGAAATATAGGCCTAGTAAACAATTTTTGAATGGGAGAAAGTTTAAAAAAAATAATAATAAAAAAATGGAAACTGGCCTAAACAAGAGTTAATCTGAGTATGTGAAGCCAAACACCTTTTTTGCCCCCACAATTGTGTTTACTGTGTTTGTGTGTTTTGTGTTCAACCTGAAATTGGTTTTGTGCCAGTAACCATCCAGTTGTGGTTATGTTTATGGTAATGCATTGGTTCACCCACCCCTCCCTCCCCGAATACCATTTCCTCTTACTGTGGTCTCAAGACCATCCTACCTGTCCCAAGTTTAACCGAGGTGGTTTTGTGTTTCAAATTACTGCTAGGCCAGTGACTAAATTATTTTTCCCCTCTCTTCAACTAGTTACATAATTAGGTGCATAACATTGCATATGGAAGGCTTTCCTGCTTTATCCAAACACACGTGATAAACAGTTCTTTTGTTTTAGCTCATAGTTTTATCATTCATTTCTGAGGAGTAGTCGTTAATTAAAATGATAAAATAAGATAAGCGCGTGCCTATATACGCTTGAAGACATCCGTCATAAATGACGGGTTTATGTCAACTGCACTGTTGAAAGTGAAGGGTTTTGTCATTTCTAGGGAACACCAGCAGGGGGCGACAAAGTTCATACAGCCTTTCGACTCTTTCTTTAACGTGTTTGTTCTATGTACCGTTCCATTGTAGTCCTGTAACATAGCGGCTTCACATACTGTAAGATCGCTAACAGGATATGATAGTTAAGGGCAAGGGTCCTTTTTTAACCCTAAGACAGTTTTTTCTACATTGCTTTGTTTCATGTTGCTGTTGGATTGTACTTGTTTTGATTTTATTTCCCTTGGTTATTTATTTTGGTTTTTATTTGTTCGTTGATCTCACTCACTGGAGGTTAACCAAAGTTGCAGTCGCATAAACATTTAAAAAAGGTTCTTCCTTTGGTCTTTATGTTTGTGTGTTAGAAGTATGGCTTTCCTTAGGAAGCTGAGCTCATAAATCCTGTGGATTTGTGTGGATTTGAAAAGCGGTTATAATGCTTACGTTGTAATGTATCATTACACTTATAATTATAAGCTCTTGCTTATAAATGTAAAACAGGATCATATTGGACCTATCTGTATCTTTTAAGAAGAATTAAGCTTAAAATTAGTCAAATTTGGTCAAAAATAGGAACCATTGGCAAGTTTTTTTTTGCTGTACTGTACCCAGTAAGTTGCCTTATCAGGCTTAAGGAAGTAAATGGCCTAGATTTCAGAGTTTTGTGTTGAGCAAACCTTTGTGGTTTTGTGCTAACACGGATGCATTATCTGCCAAGGTTTTTCCAACGGGGTGCCTGTTATGTTTCCCCAAGCCTACTACCTGGCAGGTAATGTTGCTTGCCAATGCAACAGAATTGGAGCCAAATTGCCAGACGTTCTTTTAGGAAAACATACATTTATATATGGTGAAGACATATCATGAAAAAATGTATAAATGATGGGTGTTCACTGCGACATTTTTATTGCGTGCAGGCAAATGGGTGCATGTAATTATGTGGCAGTGTAAACAGTAGGATTGTGTTTCTGCTGTTTTGACATATGGAAATATGTTTCAGCTTGGTTGGGCCCGAATGTTACTATGTTGTTGCCTGTCTGAAAAATAGTTTGTATTGTTCAAACCATTGCAAAAAACTTGAATGTGTGCTTGGGTTTGCCTTCACCACATGTTTTGACATTGTGGTTTGTTTTCTGAATTCTAACATTTATTTCCTTTGGTACAGGATAACTGGATTAACACACACACATTGTTTCTTTTCCTCCAGGTTTAATGGTTTGGGACCAGAATCAAATGTCCAGTGCATTTTGTGAGGTTCTCCAGGCAGTTCCTGGTTGCCCCCCTCCCCCCCCCCCCCTCCCGCTCCTGCTCTCTGTCTCACTTTCCTTCTCACTCCATCTCTCTCTCCCCCTCCTTTTTTTCTTTCCCTTTTTCCCCATTCCCTCTCTCTTTCTCTCCCTCTCTCACCCAACCTCTCTGTCTTTCTCTCTCACCTTCCCTCTCTTTCTTTCTCCCTCTCTCCCTTCCTCCCTTTCTCCCTCTCTCCCTTCCTCCCTTTCTCCCTCCCTCCCTTCCTCTCTCTCATCCTCCCGCTTTCTCTTCCCTTCTCTCACCCTCTCTGTATCCATCTCCCTCTCTCTCCCCTCCCTCTTTCTCTTTCCTTCTCTCCCCGTCCTCTCTCTCTTTCTCCCTCTCTCCCTCTCCCTCCCTCCCTCTCACTCCTCCTTCTCCACGTGTTGGCAGTTCTAACCTTCCCTCTGTCTACAGGCTCTTCTCTGTGTGCATGGAGGAGACTCATACCTCTCTCACATCACTTTTACTCCACAGGACGTTTCTGCTGCAGGACGCTGTTTTTATTTTATTTTTTAATCATGAGCGCAAGAGAGTGTGGTGCGGTGTGCTGTTGTGAATTAAACCTGAAGCATTTTGTATTGAATAGGTGCCCGGATTGCCTTTGTTAGTTAGTGCCAGTGATGGAGGTTTCCCGCCCAGTTTCACAGTTCAGACACTTGCTGTGTCGCTGTGGTACTTCCGCCAGGTGCGTGACAGTGCTCAGGTTCGCCATTAGGGGGCAGCACTGTACGTTGACTACCGTTTGCTCCAAGAAGAGAGACTGCGCTCATTATCATAAGACATATGATTATTATCAGACATGAGATCGTTGCAATGCTCAATAGGCACTGAACTGTTTACAAAAGCAAAAGCTGAGTTGTGCTGTCCTGTTATGATGGATATAAGGACACATACTGTATGTTTTATGTTTCTGATGCCTGATATGTTCGTTATTGAGTCCAAATATGTCTGCCTGCATTGTGTGGTAGTACTGCACTGTACTGAAGTTCCTGTAAAACTGTTTATGATGTCAAGTTGTAAACTCATGTTGATTTTACAAATAAAAAAAGTTTTATTCAAAAAAATAGCTTTGTTCTTCCATTGTGTGATGATTTATTTCTTGGTTTTTCCACATTACATGAATCCATAGATTGAAAACTTCTCTGAGAGGACATGAGTGAAATTGATCAATAAATCATTATTAAGATTTTTTGGGAAATATATGGGATTTCAGTTCTGAAACTACACTGTTTGAGGCCTTAAGCCAAGGTGACACCTGGTGGTGAGCTGGTTTAAAATAAAACATTGAATCTATTTTATTTGTATAGCACTTTAGCAGCGAACTGTGACAAAGATGCATTATTGAGTGGCAGAGAAGAGCAAAACGGAGCAAGAACAGAGCAAAAAACCAGCCTGAATCCCCAAAAAGCAAGCATGAGGTATAAAAAATCTCCCTGTGGGGAGAAAAACCCTCAGACTGAGGTGAGAAACTCCCCAATGGGGAATAAATCTCGACAGGAACCCAGCTATAGAGGGGGAGCCCATCCTCTTACTGGCCAGCCTAGCATTAAGCACTAGTAGAATGGAGGTAACAGAAATGCAATAAGGGATCAATCACCACAAATAGCGTAATCGGGTAGAGGTGATAAAGTAACTGGAGTTGTAGAAGTCCAAATCGTATAGTTGAGTATTAGTTGAGTTTAGAGGGATAGGGTGATGCACCTGAAGCTCCAGGCTGCGTTAAGGCACGGGCATGAAACGGGAGGAACAGGGCTGCAGCACGCTGTGACCAAGGAGTCACGTGGGCAAAGACATGAGAGCACACAATGACACGATAAACACGTGAAAAACACGCTTCGTACTTACACTGCGTGTGTTTGTTTTATATTTATTTCTCAAGTGATCTGAAAGCTTAGGAGCTCTTGGTGTGGTCTTGAAGTGACCGTGCTTTGTTTTGATTTGCTAATGTATTTTGTTTGCCAACAGCAGAAGCCCTGGTTGAAATATGTTCCCAGACACCAGACTGCTGGTGTTTGCGAATGTCAACATTTGTTGAAACTAGTCTGTAATCCAGCGGTCTGTGGGCCGGGGAGGGATTAGAGCTTTTCTTTTCCACGCGCTGAGGAATGCTCTCACCCCATTGCTTTTGTACCTGCGAAGGTCAGAGGTCACCGCTTTCTCCCGAGCGCTGTGCTTGTCTCCAGCGAGTTTCAACTGTACAGTATCAACAAAAAAATAGCTGTTATTCTAAAAAATGCGGAGGGGAATTTCAGCTCCTTTTGCAAAAAAAGTTTAAAAAGTAACAAAAAAAAAATGTAAAAGACTGCAACTTCACTTTGTTGTATGAGCTCTGAGCTCTTTATGGTTTTAATACAGTTGTGATTTTCTCCGGGTCTGAGCAAACAGTTTGGGTCTGAAGCCTGACATTCCGGTGTGCGGTTCAGCCAGCCAGCCTCATCATTCATCAACACTGTGTCGCTCGTCTCAGAGTCTGAGCCCGTGTGTGCTCTCCGACTGCTGGCCAGACAATGGGCCGTATAGTGGAAGCATGGCTTTCATAATCTGAGATATGTCTGAAGCCCTCTTGCCACGGTTGGACTTCGTGTGCCGTTCGCCACCCCTTCTGCCTTCTTAGTAATGGTTTAACTAACAGCAGAGAAGGGGGAAAAACCCTTTTCTTTCCCAGCTTCCGTAAACTGCATTTCCAGCTTTTATTCTTTATTGGAACTTCTTCCGTATCTCTGTAGTTCATGCAGCTGATCGGCTGTGGGGAGCTGTAAGTGTGTTATTTAAAGTTATTGAATTAAAACGGGTGTTTATGTTGTGACGTTTCAGTTGCGCATGCCTCGGTCTGGCCTTCTCTTTGCGGTTGTTTTGAACAGAGCACGTGGTCCTGTTCAAGTGTCGCGGGTGACCTCCTCTGCTGATGTCAGCCATTTTGATTTGTGTGCGAAGCGCTGGCCTGTGATTGGCACAGAAGGGTCACGAGGGGCCTCTTTGTAAACCGTAGGAGAGTGCCCATTGCATGCAAAGACCAGAGGTTGTCCATCTCCCCCCTGAATGTGTCGGGTTGTTACTCACGTCCCTGATTGGCTGTTTTTCATGGCTTGACTCTGGGCAGTGCCCCACACTATAGCTCTTACAGGAAACATACTCAGTGATGGATGTTATATGGGCAAAGGCTCAATCCTGGGATCTCTCTCTGGTCTTCCGGTTGTAAATTTCATTGTGTTAATGATTTTATATTTTTATCAGTGTATTTTAAAAATGATCCACACTTGTTCTATTGTGCAGGCTTGGTTAGGACCTATATAGGGGGCCTTTGTTTACGTGGGGGATGGTCCTATCAGTTGAGTTTAGAGTGAGATTTTCAGGCTTGTAGCTGATCAAGTAAGGCTTATAAATAAATAAATCTTCACATTTAAAAAGCAAAAATGGTGTCCTATCGATATATATCACACACATTTGCAGTACATTGCTATGTATTCCATGCTTATAAGGCTGAGGTGGTTCCCTTTCCAGATGGAGGCTTGCAGGCTTACTTCTTGGAAGCTGTGATATTAGAGGATGTGGGTTTCATCTCTCTTTTCTTCTAAAACAGTATTTTTCATTTATTTCACAAAATCCGCAACTGAGAACAAGAAAGTGTCATTTCTTGAAATGAGTTGCTGAAAAATTAGAACTAATCAGCGTAACGGATGGACTGAATGGTCCTCTTTAATCATATTTTATTGGTAAGACTTTTGGACTGAAGCCAGTCTGGGTCAGCCTAGTGCCAAAGCTGGAGGATAAAAGGAAGAGCAGCACAGAGTGAATGGTGGGTTCTCACAGCATTGATATTTATTTAGTTCTTTTTTGAGAGACCCTGTTGGGCAACTTACCAGACTGACATTGCGTGGTACACAGAGTGTGTAGCATAGGTTCTGTGAGAAGGGTGTACTAGGATTCAATTATGGAAGAGTTCAGTGATGAAGGCTTCTGATGGGAGATACAACCACATCATTTATAAGCCACATCCTGTGAACTGTGTGCTGAAATTACAATTAAAGGAGGAAGAAAGTCTGCGTTACGTCTTGGCTTACTTGTGTTTTTCTCTCAGACTGCCGGTCGGACTGAAAGTGAAGCGATGACTACTGAAAGCGTAAGTTATGGGAAGTGGCACCGCCTGACAGTTTGACACCGAGGTGCGGATGCTTCTGTTTGCAGAAATCTCTCCGCTCCCCGACATATTTCTCAAGGTGAGACTCTGTAGCGGGGGAGGAAAAAAAAACAAAAAACAAACGGAATTTTCCTACAGTTCCTCTGCCCTGCTTCATCATGCACTGGAGCGTTTTCAGATCTTCGTCTTTGAAGTTGGCTTCCAGTACACTGACCCCCCACACCCCCCCCTCCCCCCAAACTCACAGTTCACCCACTATGTGCTGTGTCCTCATCATTATGTGTGCATCTGTCAGTCCATTGCTTAATGTTTTTATGATGTTTACTATTTTGTGTATTACCACAGACATGTAAAATACATTTAACTGGTTGAGTACCTGGTAAATCAATCAACCTTAAATCAGGCTTTGGTACGAAGAATAGCTAAGTAGCCGTCGGTATAATCATCATCAGTAAGGACATCAGGTTTGTTATTATTCTGCAGTAATGATGCTGCTTGTGAGCAGGCCTGTGATGTTGTGGCTCCATGGTAAGGTGCACTGGGATACCACAGGGTACCATTTAGCATCATGTGCAGAAGCTGTGGCTATATCCACAGAATGCCTTCCCATCATGCTTTGTTCTGGGTGAAAGGTGAGCAATCAATGAGCGTTAGTAGTTCACATCGTTTTATGTTCAATATTTAATGTGAATTAAATGAATTGGTGTCCACCTGAAATAAATATCTGCTTTTTGTTTAATATAATGTTGAGCATTAAGGGAGGGTGTTCTGAAGGTTGATCAGTGCCCTCTCAGTTTCAGATCAGTGCTAATGTAGCACTAAGTATTGTTCTTATTTTTCCCGATCCCAGTCATCTCGCATCTACTGTATCTCACTGAGGCCCGTCTTTAAAACTTCTTACTTTTACTTGAAACTTTCAACCTTTGTGGTTTGTGTTTTGCTCATTTAAAAAAGTAGGACCCTTTCTGTCTCCCAACTTACAAACCGCATGGTTTTCCAGTCAGGTGCCTGCTCATTAAGAAGCCAGTTTAACAGTGAGGACAGAGGCTGTGTAGATATTGATTTACTCTCTGATGTATGGATTAAATTCTTCCCTGACATCTGTTAGACCAACGGCCAGTGGACATATGTCAATTTCCAACCTAAAGTGGAGCATAATTATTACGAGTCGTTCACAATGATGCCCAGGGGTATTGTTAATCTGGTGTTTAATGATGATATTAATCCAGCCAACCAAACTGACCTTTATCATTTTAGGTCCACTTTCAGTGTGGAATATCATGAATAGCCCTGTATCCAACAGGTTTGTTACACTTTTAACTCCTTTTTTTACTCTTAATTCAGCATGTTAGATTAAGTTAGGATTATAATAATAATAATAATAATAATAATAATAATCACCATCATCATTATCATCTAAACTATTAATGTATAAAAAAGATTCATTATGTCACTTGTGGAATTGGTATTGTACTTAACCAGATGAGACCAATCAGTGTGGTCTTATTTCAGTTAGTGTGGCTTTTACAGTGTAGTGCACAGCCTGTGCAACAGGAGCAGCTGTTGCTAAAGCAGGCCCGGTATCTCTCAATCAATCCACCACTTCTGAGGGAAATGCTTCATGCTGTTTTCAGTCTATTCACCTTAAAAAACCTGCACGGAAGCATGAACAGTATCCCAAGTGTGTGACTTGTCAATATGCAGTAATGACTGCACACACACACACAAACAAACAAACACTTGGTCGCTGCAAAGGTCGGCTGGTGGGCAGGTCATCTAAATTGGAAGAGAAGACAAAAATCATTCCCCCTCGTCCCCACCTCCATAGCCATTTTAAATGCAGTCCTCTGGTGCTGTCAAACAGACGTCTCAGGTTCAGCAGGGCAGCAGGGAAGCACACACACAAGACACATCAAACTGACTCTGGGCCAGAGCTTGCTGTGCAAGTTAAAAGCCGTCCTTTGATAATGCATGGAAGTCAGCTGATTTGAAATTGCAGGTTCACAGACAAGATAGAGGTCATCAATAATGCATGTCCTGTGACAAGAGAAAAGAAACATAAATACCACTCCGTCTGTATGGGGTTACTGCAGTTTGCTTCTTGTGTGTGGGATCACTGTAGGTTGGTTTGGTTTTTGTTTTTGTTTGTTTTGTTGTTTCCTGATCTTGGACAAACTGTTGGATCTATACAGTAACAACTGAGGCTTAATTCTGTCAGGAGAAATAATTTTGTGAATTTTTTTTTATGGTAAGATACCAAAAAATAAAATTGTTAAAATTCAGCTCATGGAGAATTATGTTTAAAAGGGGGGGGGGGGTAGAAGGATTCCAAGGGCCCTCAAATGAATTGTAAGGGCCCTCAAATTAAACTGTAATTGTGCAGGCATGGGGTATCGTGGGTGGGGCCCAATATGCGATCTTTTTGTAGAGCCCAAAATCCCTGCGGGCACCCCCAAGCACAAAATATGAGAACACAGAGAGACTCAGGATTAAGCAAGCTGTACCTTGAAACATGGCCATTTATCTCCTTCAGTGCAATTCGGAGTTCTGAAGCACATTAGAATCACATCATGAGGGATCGAACAATATGAAATGCCAGACTAAATCGATAAACCATTTTCCGTTCCCACATAGCATGATTCAGCCGCGCTATTGAGTATATTTCCATGGTACATGCGATGGAACGGATGGCGTGCAATACCTTGCCTTCCACAGAAAAGCCACTAGATGTCGCTGTTAAACCAGTTTTTCAGAAGGTGTAACGCCATTTGCGTAGCAAAAAAAAAAAAAAAAAATAACCATTCATTAATGTCGTTTAATCCAAGGTATAGTCTGGGGGTGACTAGTCTACTGACAGTTCGGTAAATGTTAAGACTAATAGAGTAAACATAATTTTGCAAGTCTGTCAACTCAATATTTTAGATAAATAGCTTCCAGAAAACGTATTATACATTTTGACTGCCTTAATTGCATATAGCCTTTTATACATAATCACCTTCTTCTTTATTTTAACAACTTGCTCTGACAAATCAGAAATTCTATATAAGGTTCCTTGCATCCACACACATGTCCAGTTTGTATTTTGCACCAACCCTTAATTCAGTTGTTTATAATTAGTACATTGTCAATCCCCAACCATTTTTTTTAAAGTAATTCAATTGACCTTTGAACTAAGAAGCCTTTTAAATACCATGCATTCTTATACAACACTACCAAATCTTCATGCGGGCCCTTCAAGGAGTAGGATAAATATTTTATTCTGTTTAAGCTGAATTTCCAGTGAATGGAATCAATAGTTTGCTTACAAAATCTGCAAGTAGATTAGGCTAACAAACACAAGCCTGTTTAATCCATCTTTCTGTTCCAAAGGAATTTGTGAAAGGCTATGCACCTTAAATTTAACATTGAGTCTTTACTTTTCTCAGGCAGGCTTCAGGCAGTTCAAAGCTTTGGAGAACCCTCAGTTCCAGACTCAAGTCTTTTATGAATAAGCTTCACGTCTTACGTGGGCTCACGTGTAAATGACTACTTTCTCTTCTCCTTGTCTGAGGCATAAGCCAATTTCTCCGCAGGGACATACTGACTTCTTGATTTCTGACCTTGTGCTTCACCAGTTTACAAACAACTTCAATGCAATGCACTTCTAAAACTATTATGCATACATTGATAAGTCAAAACACTCCAAAGGGATACTTTTTAAAGCATGAGGGCTGAGTAGGTTTACATAAACCTTTCAAAATACTGACATCAATGTAGTTCCAAAAAGCAAAAAAAAACAAAAAATAAATAAAAGCTTTTTAGGAACTGATTAAAATACCATTGGTGTCCTGTTTACTTGCAAATAAGCAATTACTGGTGTTAGTATTTGTAGACACAAATATTATTATTTGACCCTTATCTACTGGGTAAAGCTGCAGGAGATAATACCATTCATTTTTATTCTTGGTGTATTTATGGAAAGCAAAAACATGTAACAGATGAAAGTTTGAATATTTTCTTTATCTCATTTCGTAGTAAACATATAAATAATAAACTCTAAACATTTCTTTATGACATCTCGCCCTGTTATGAAAGTTAACTGGTACGGTTACCTTATGTATCATATAGCTACTATCCAAACTGTGCATCTGCCGCATTTTATTTCTATAAAACTATTTTCCTATTACAAAATATGAAAAAAAATACATTTTAGTAAATTTACAGCAGTTACTTATTAATTTATTAATGAAACATCTTGTTCTGTACTACTATATCATATTACGAAACTGTCAGAATGTGCATTTAATTTTTTTTTCCAAATAAAAACAGAAAACGAAAGAGAAAATAAAAGAAACAAAAAAAAGTAGTGTGGACACGAGGCAGAATATGGAATCTTCCCCGCTTTAGCAAATTAGCCATAACCAAACAGTTCACAAAAGAATAAAAATCTTAACAAACACAAAACAATACAAGATTTCCAAGACTTTTTGTAACTATTTAAATTAAAATATATTCTCGTATCTTACACTATTTCAAATAACGAAATGTGATTCCGTAAGTAACGATCTGTCAAAATCTAATTTACAATTCTGTGTATAAAAATATAATTTATGGACCCCCAAGAAGTATGTTTATCCCCCAAAATATAACAGTCAGATGCACATATGCACAGAACATTACAAACTGTCAAGAGGTTTTCTCTTTTTACATTTCTCTTTTTTTTCTTTGCGGTTAACTCGTGATATAATACAAAAATAGATTCTGCACAATTGACTGGTCACACAGTATTAGAATCCATTCGCGTGGTACCAGCGAGAGTTCACATGAGAATAAATTATTCAAAGAAAAGTTTTAAGGCTCTTGCAGGTCCATTTATTCTTTGAAAAGGACACATGTAAATGTCAATGAAATAAATATCCCATCTCCTCCGGGGCCTCTGTCTTTATCTCTACTTTCATTTATTATCCTACATAAGTCTTATTTCGCATTGCTGTTAGACGTTTCAACTTGAGTTTATTGACATCCCCAGTGGATGAAGAGAGTGGCTGTCCAGAACCCATGTTCCTATTTGATATAAAATCTTGGAGTACCAATGGACACCGTTTTCCTGAAAGGTGCTGTTCGACACTGAATAAGCTTTCGGAAATAATAATGACGTCAGTCCGTAGCTTAGCCTGACAGGTGCGAAGGCCCAGTGCGCCAACTTGTGGTCTTCTATTACTGCGTAGCAGGATGCGAGTATCTGATCAACCACAATGGTTCCTTGAGCGGTGACTGGAGCAAATGAGCCGTAGTGTTCTTCCATATAAATCCTTTCCACTGTGACAGACTTCAGTTGGTTGTGTGTATCATCTACCACGAATATCTTCTGTCCAGGCTTGACGTTGCTGGCAAATATTGCGGTCATAGTATCGAAGTTATCCGTTGCGTTATTCTCAACAAAGAGAAGATGCGCAGCGGTAAGGATGATCTTCTTGAGCGGTTCTTTCGTTTCAATGACATAAAACACTCTTCGTGATTCTAAGTCTTGGTCCACGAACATAACGAAGTCACTATATGTGAGCTTTCCTTCACCGTCCGCGGCCAGCACCTTGTCGCCAGCTTTAAGATCTTTGACCAGTTTCCTACTTCCATCTTTGAGGGTAACTGAAGCCGACCCTGGGAAGCAGCCTCCAGATTTAGCAGCAACAGAGTTTTCTGTTAAAACAAAAAAAAAAATTATAAAAATTGTGCAATTTAAAATCAGCAATTTAAAATAAATTAAAAATCATGCATACTCTTTGTGTTCAGTTTTGCTTATTTAAAAAAAAAAATGTAGAGAGAAACTAAACGTCTTCCCACGAGCCACGATAAACTCCTTAACAAGAAGTTCAAAGTCCACTTTTCGACCACTTGTTCGAGTCTCTGAATAAAGCCAAACAACATTAGGTAAAAGTTGTTTTCTAGTTATGGAGATTTCAAACTGTAATTTTAAATACACTGTCAATTTATAATAATAGATAATAAAGCTTATACACATGCAGGCTATTTGTTAATCTACAATAATTTAATGATTATCTGTATAAAATCGTGGAAAGTATGAAAAAAGCAATTCTCCCGTAACAAAAATCAGGCTTCTGAATAGCGTGAGATGTGAACACCGCTGCTGGAAGGCCTCAGCCCGGTTCCTCTAATTAAAAACCAATAAAGAGCAGACATTGTCATTCTAATTCAGCTTGTAGATGGCCATACTCCTGGAAAAGGACACTTACGCTTTTCCCAGCTTCTCTCCTATATTTGCTCAGGTGCAGAAACCCCTATGTGCCAATTCACACACATACTCTCAAAAACCAGGGCATTGCAAACACTATTTGCGCAGCGGAGCCACTTTTCCAAGGCACTCAAGATGTGTATTTGAATTTTAAATGAAGGCAGAGCTCTAAATGTTCGAAGTCGCCCAACACCAATGCCCCCTTTTTTTTCTTTCTTTTTTTTTTTTTTTTTTACCACCGCTGCCTTCTCTGTTGTCTATCCTGATGACAATAATTCAGGCCTTGGGAGAAGTCTTCTTTGCATTCCAATCTCTAGGATCACACTTTCAGCAAACAGAGATCGAGAGAATGGAATCTTCCTGCTCGGAATTTTAGCATTTAATCTTCTCATAAGATTCTGCGGCATGAATTAAGGTTGTGACAACTGAAAACCAGCTTTAGCCGACCGAATCCAACATTGCGCGGTCCAAATCCATGCGGTACAGTCACACGACCCTGAATGACACAGACTAAATATGATCTCAAAAAGTGTGTTTTGAATTTTAACTAGCAGATTTGCCACTCTTGTTTAATACAATACGCGTGTTGAAGGATTATATTCAGTTGGTGTGTTGAAAATGCAAACAGTAGGATAGGGAATAAATGGTAAGGATGAAGCCATCGGAAATACACAACCTTTTGATTGTGTTTTTATTACTGAGCTGATGTTTTTTCTGCATCACCAAATAATGTACATCTTAATTTGTGCTTTTTGAGTTGTCAGCGTTAAACTAGAGGACCGAATGGAGGTGTCTGCCTGAAGACAACACTTGCAGTTTCATAATTTGTGTTCCAATGTTTCTGACGGCGTAATTTATCCTACATTCGAGGAATGCGAGGACTGATATAAAGTCGCATACTCAAAATGTATCTAGTGTTTTGCATTTCTTGAAAAACCTACAATACATTTATCGACGGTTAAAAAAAAAAAAATAAATAAAAAAAAAAGATTTAATATGCAATACTATGATGTAATTTACTTGTTTGTCGATTTGGGGTCGTTCATATTTGGAAGAATAGTTGTTTTCGGAGAGATTTAACTGACAGCAGGCCAAATTTATACTCCACTTGACAATTTCTTTAAAGCGCGTTCCCCTTTAAAAGCAATGCCAGTGGTTCCGTTGCTGCGACAGTGTGGGGCGATATAAGATCATAAAATATTCTGTGTATGGCAAACATCCACAACGTGTCCAAGTTGTAACAATTTATATGCTTGTCACAAATGCGTAGCGCAGACTATATATTGAGAACTATAAAAGAAATAATGAATTCGCCGGTAGCCTAACAAATTAACAGACATTTCTTGAATAACAAAACTGGTATTTCTTACTTTCTTCTTTCCTAATACATATGAGCTACGTGGACTACGTGGCCTACATGCGTAGGCCTGTGGGTATTGATTAAAATATGAAAATATGTAGCCCATCGCAGGCAAAAACAGTTAAACCACATAAAAATTAATTTATAAAACGGCTTCAACACGAATTTCAAACCGTATTCAGGTAGTACACATGTGTACAGTATAGCATACTGAGCTGTTTCGCGTCGAACTGTTCATTGGGGGCATTAAAATGAGACTAACTTATTACTTGAAAGGGACTGTGAAATTGTACGTGAAATACGCTTTGTTATAGGCTTTTCATATGTCTTACTCTTCATACGAATATGACAGTGTTCAGCATATCTGAAAATAAAATGTTCACCTTTGATCGCTATTGCCTCTTTTAAACAAGTTTTCTATTAATACACAGGAGTAATATTTTGAGTTAATAAATTATTTCATTCGGGGATTCAGAGTTGCAACATGGACGGTCCGTAGCAGCAAAATGTGCCTCTTAGTCTATTCAACCAAGACCACTTATTACCATTTTCTAAAATACATTATTCATAGCTTAATAGATATCAGAAAGAAATCACGAGATGTTGTGGGTTCAACAATTATGTAAAGTGGGTTACCGCTCTGAATGAACCATTTCGTATTATTGGTTTTGAAATAACTACAACCGTTGTGTATTTTGGAGTATTGATTGGTAATCAATTCACGTTTCCTGATGGGGAAATGCATAATTGAGATGACAAAATGTGTTATTGTTTTAAACATTGTCGTAAAACAGGGTGTACAGTGTCACATGAGTGGTCATTTGTGCGTTATCGTAACCGTTTGTTAACCTCACCTGCTTTGACAGAACAATGAATATGAGCTTTAGATTCATAATAGACCCAATCGAATCCAGCCTCCACCGCAAGCCTCGACAGCGTGCCATATTTGCTTTTGTCTCTGTCTGAGGTAGTGATGTCCACGGCCCTTCCCTCGTAGTGTAAAGACTCTTCGAAATGGTGTCCATCCTCGTCCCAGCCTTCTGTCACCCGCAGTTTAACTCCTGGCCACTGGTTCATGACTGAAATTGCCAATGAATTCAGCTTGTCCTTACATCTCTGAAAAAAAGAGAATTTAATTAGACCCATCCACGAGATTAATATTAGCGTTTATACCATTTGCACTCATTCTTAATCTTAATGAAGTGGCCAGTGTTCTGGTTCAGCTCATATCGACAATTTCGCCTACTTCCTCAATTGCGTTTTACGGCTGACTGGACGAAGAAGAGGAACTGCAAACATATTGCCGCACAGAGTATTTAAAATTAATGTATATAATTACATCAGCCACATATATATATATATATAAACAGACCTGCATTCTGCACCATCAACAATCAACAGAATTTTACTTTGATTTAAAAGCAAAACAGTGAATAACATGCCCAGTGGGGAAAAGTGTGTATTGTCTTGTCAAATCAAAGCTCTCAAGTGTAAGAGCAATCCATCAATATATGACTAACCATATCTGTCAAGTTAGAAACCAACACTTTTAACCCAGGGGATTTAAGGAACGTCACGTGGCAGTGAGACGTTTTTTCCCAAATGGATTTCTTGGCCCTTAGAAGCTTTAGTTTTACAAATCACTCAGTAAAGTGCTTAACGTTTTAGATATTTGCAATGAACCCACTGGGCCTCAAGATTCCGTTCGGAATTAGCCATAGTTAAGAAAAAGGCTGAAAATCGAATTCCATTTTAAGTTCAAATCTATTTTTCCTCGTCGTTGACTACCTCGCCATATAACATTTCTGCGCAATGGTGCATCTCTTCTTATGGACTTGGCATAACAATTAGCACACCCTGCGTGAAGATCAAGCCAAGTATTAAAAACAACAAACCCAGGATAGAGAAGCCGGCAATTAAAAATTGATAAGACATTTTCAGCTGCTTGACTGACCTAAAACGTATAGATCTGAGGCTTGGAAATGTGCGAGCCGTTATCGTTCGTAAAACACAAAAGGAAAAACAAATGGAAACCCATTTAGCGTCGCGAAATGTGCGTTTCAATAAATATAACTCTAAAGCACATAGGCAACACAATTGAAATCAAAGACGTGCATGTTAATGTAATTGGGATTTAACGGGTTTATGTTCTGGTGAGATAATTTATTGAGGTCTGAATGTAAGGAAACCAGGTTTAACAACTACCAACTATAAAATCTGCGGCCAATAATTAGGGTATTGCAGTCTCTAACCTTTCCCGAGACCCTTAGCTGAGATGCTTGGCCTTCTCCAAGACAACTCTGCCTAACACTTTACCGATATGTCAAATAGAACATCACAAAGACCCTTTCACTGCTCCCAGAAGGAGAAGGAAACTTTCTTTATTCTTGCAGTACAAGTTTGAGGGACGTGACGGGATTGCTTAACGCGCCTCGTTTCACGGGCACCCCCAACCATTAAATAATTATTCCCATGGGCTCAGCCGCTGAAAAAACAGATAAACGCCACTTTTTCCATTTGAATTTGTGTTCCTGCGTTCTCCACAAAACATATTTTCATTTAAAGACTAAAAAATATAAAAATTGCGTTTTTCACGGAACCTGAGGCATGTGTGCACAAACTAGACCTGCTAAAACACCACGAAACATTGAGATCAAAAGCATACACCGATTATACTAAGCACTTGTAGCACGCGGAAGGGAAAGGGGCCATGCCAAAACTTCTTCCCTCACATTCTGAGTGGGATTGCCAGAGTCAAAAGCCGTGAAGCCCAAACTATTTATTAATTCATTGGGTCGTGTGCCGCAAATCAAGCCAAATTCTGTTCAGTCACCGTGAAGCCCAGCAGGACTCCCTCCGCTAGCGCTTTGTGTTCAGACAAAGTTGTTCAACAAGCCCTTGCTGCCAGCTCTTAATCTCTTCACAAATGAATTGGTTAAAGGAAACACTTATCAGGTACCTGTCAGTGTAAACAACCCGCCGGCCCTTCTAAAATCCGCATCATTTGCCATATTTTCAGGAAACATTTCGTGTTTTAATTTTTTACTTCGGTATTTTTCGTTTGGGGTGAACCCTAAGCCTAGAGTTGCGCACGAAAACATGCATTTAATGCGATCCTGCTAGTTTCATAGTGTACAAGGTGTCTTTGTAGTTGAAAGGTTGCCTGTTCAACGCGATCCCCCGAGTCCACGGTGCACACCCTACGGGTGTTCCGCTTTACAGCCGTAACCACTTTAACTGCTATATGATTTACATTTGTGGAAACCACACCAAACCTAGGTTTCATCTTTTGAAAAGGTCCCACAGGGTATCAGTTTGTACAAAAATATAGGCTACCTTTCTATTCCGCAAAACATCTTTTTATCGGCTAACTTTTTTGAATGCACCTGCATGCGTTCAGAGACCGCAAGAGCTCTGATTTGACAACCGAGGCTACACTGAATATCCTACGCGAATGGAGTGGTAAAAGCAGGACATGTGCGTTATAGCCTATCACAGGTTTTCGTAATTATGACTTTATGCATCACCTTTCTGTTCGGACGTCTTCATCAATCACAATGTGCTGTCAATCGCTTTTGGTGCCAAGTAGCATAGGTTAATGGCAATATGCCAGAACAGATGAACATTGACTAATACACATATTAGTTCCCACAGAAAGGTTGAACATTAAATTATCTGAATTTGCTTGCGTTTCTTATATTCAAGAGAAATTGACAAAAGGGTCATAAGTTCAAATGCTCCCAGCTAATGCTGCTGAGTGGCAAGCCGAGTAGAAGCAACATATTCCCAGGGAAGTGCTTGTCTTGTACTATAGCCTTTCTTAAAAGCAATGCAAGGGAAATGTGTCTTCGGATGAAAATAAATGTAATGCCGCTAAGCTTTCTACAACACTGAACATCTTATCGTGGAAATTGTCTGTACCCATTTTACGAACGGAGTTTAAAGGTTAGAATAATGGCTATAAAAAGAAGCTTGCTGGAGCCGGCGCTTTCTGGTTGCCATTGGTTATATAAAATACAAACTGAAATCCTAGCCGTTCCGATCGATAAAAGAGGAGTAAGTGGAGCTGAAAATGCAAGATGTGTCTGACTTGGTGCAGATCACTGTCCTGCGGCTTTCAGTTGCAACGACAGAGGGCTAAATGACTTAGCTGACTCTCAACGATGGAATGGAGGACAATCACTCCCGCTTTAGCCCGTATATTAAATGAAATATTATGAAGGCATTGGTGATGAGCGTGTGTTACAGAATTATGTCTGGACTGCACGCTCTCTTATAGGATAAATATTTAATTGGAGCCCATGCCTCAGTTTGTTTCAGGGAAGTCGGTGCGCGCCTCATCACTCTACTCAGGACCTGTGATTTTTACGGGTGCCTGTATTAAATTAAATTCCTAATGAACATTCATTTGAAAAAGTAATCAGACGAACCAACACTTTAGCAGTAATTGCTTCTTGGTCAAACAAAGAACCCAAATCGATAGTCTTTTAAAATCAGTAAAGATGCGAAACGATATCTGGAATGATCATTTCTGACCCATATTTAATGTGAACTCAGCAATGCAACCGGGTCATGTAGATGAAGTCTGTTCCAGCACATATATCATAGAATCGTTTCCCAAGGAGCAAACCAAATTCACCGTATTTGATGTAGGCTAGGATGCCTATTATGCAACTCCCCTAAATCGTCTTGCAAATGCAGAACACCGAAAGAAAAAAGTTCTCGTTTAATATGGTTCCAATTGGTAGTTCAGCGCTGATATTAAGCAGCAATAATGTATAGAACAGCCTTAAAGAAATGTCAATATTTTTATGCACTGGTGAACACAACTAAGAAACAAATGCATTACAATTTGCGCACAATGCTTAACCCAAGCCAAAGACGTATGCACGAGACTGGTAGTTCAATTTCTGGTTATATTTAGCTGTCATATGATTGACATATATTTTGATTGAAGCATAAGTGTCTTCTAAATTTAGATAGCGTCTCTTAAATATATATGACAGGAGTATGTATAATTGATCGTACACACACACATACAAATGCATGTGATGTGCATGTAACATAACCTAACAGAGATACATACAGACTTGAAGATACATATGGAATGCAGCCTATAGAACACGAAGATTTCAGGTCACCTGCCATTATAATAATAAATGCGTCCCGCCTTCCTGAATTTTCTTGGAGGCATTTATTCCCCGTTTGATAAGTGTTGCCTTGGGGATTTAAACCTAATACACACACCAAGAAGGAATTAAACGACACCCCAGGCATATTGAAGTTTGAAAAGCTAATACTTTTAAAATAGTTTTTTCAGCTGAATATTATTACCCATAATTTTGACGCACAATTCGTTTCCGAAACGGCAGTTTTCATTTGTAGCCTATTTGCAGTACCGATGACTAAAGGGGTTTGCACTCTACCTGTGTCATAAGCCTGTCCGCGCCAGTGTTCTCTTCATCCTTAAAGATAATGTCAGGATTGTAATTAGGAGTCAGTTCCTTAAATCTCTCAGAGTTCCTAGTGATCTTGCCTTCATATCTGCCGCTGGCCCCAAGGGTCTTCTCGGCAACGTTGGGAATGAACTGCTTGTAAGCTAAAGGTGTCAGTTTCTTCGGGTGTCTTCTCCTTCCGTAGCCTCTGCCTGGTCCACAAGCCAACCCAGAGGACACGAAGGACAAGCAGACGAAGCCTACCAGCACAATTCTTGTTAACAGCAGCATTTCGTCCATCGAATCTAATTACTTCAAAGCTTTATGTATATATCGCTGGTAGTCTCTGGATCTCGCTCGTCTCTCTCGCTCGCTAGCTCTCGCTTCCCCGCTTCCAATGCCCTTGCCTCTCTTCTGGTTCTTTTACTATCCACCGATCCCTACCGTGGCAGGTGCGGAAATGACAGCTTCTGGTCGTTGATAACGGAACACATCGGAGTCTGGTCGTTGCAGCGTGAAAAAAGACAAAAAGGTTCTGAATCAAATGCTAGGCAGGCTACAGACGCTTGTGCGAAGAGTCTGCCTTTACTGCTATGTATTATAGCTGCGATCTATGGCAGGGGAGGGACCTGATTGGCTCGACTAGACAAACCCTTCTGATGTTGTCCCACAAAAGACAAAAAATCTTTTAAAGATTTTTTTCCACCTGAAGGGTGGGTTTGAGGGAAGGGGGGTGCTCTATGGGAAAACATCAATTACAAGTTTTTTTTTTCTTCTTAAAGGTTTCCTTAGCGTACATTTGTTCGTCCGGAAATAGGTGTACCTTAACTGGTGTGAAACGGATAATATCGCACATCTTTCCCTGACCTTAATGTCTGTATAATGAAGTGAAATGCGAAATACGCCACGAAGATAGTGTAAAAGTAACGGTAAGAACTTCAGACACAATCTGACACTTATAGTCTACAAAAGATAAACTATATGTAATTGTGCCATGTATGAGCGTGTGCGTGCTCACGGAGGAGACTATTCTGCATTAGCGTGCGTGGGGATATGGCATGAATTTACGGAATTTCATATTTCCTAATAAAATGCTATTGAATAGGCTACATTATTCTTTCAACTACGTGTTTTAAACTAAAAGTATATAAATCTTTGTAGGGCGCGTTTATAGCAGGGTGAAATATAACCAAATATATTTATACATAGGCTATGTTTGAGTCTAATCAAAAAGAAGTTATCCGAGGCAACACTGCCTTTATATTCATTAATTATAGTCAAGCAATAATTGCTCATGCAATTAAATTAGAAGAGATTGCAGATAAAATGGGTTTGCATTTTAAGACTTGGTAGATGACAAAAAGCAAGACAGCCATAAAAATCTCTCTAACAAAATAACATGTCTACTGGACAGGATACAACAGCTGCTGACTAATGAGGAGTCGTGCTTTTCATTTCAAACTGTTCTTTGTACTTTATATCGCCAGTTATTCCAAAATAACCTACTTGAGAAGTTGCTGGTAATAATCAAAAACAGTGGCTAAGTAGGCTATGCTCGTCAGCAAGTTTAAACAGTTTAACATATTGCACGACTGATAAATATGGCAAAATCTATATAAAGCAAACGTATTTGAAAATCCTCTCGTAATATTTAAGAAACATTTCACAAATGAATGTATGAATTTGGCCCAAATGTTGTCTTCTCAAAGGGCAACACTTTTAACGCATCGTCTTCACATAAATATAGACAATTAACAGGTGAAAAAGTAACGTATTTTATTCGAATAGGATCGAACTAAACATAACAATGTAGCATTGGACGGTGCTAAAACTAATTTCATACAACGCTATTGAGAACTTGTCTACCCATTTTCAAAAAGGGCCGCTTATGTGTTGCCATGGAGCTACGAAGAAATGTTAACAAATGCGTTCATTTGCTTAGAATTATCCACTATTTCAGCATCCAATGAGAGCTGTGCAGAGGTGTGATCGTGTGAAATTTGATATATTAGGGGATTTGGAGCTTTAGCCAAATTCTAGACTGCAAAATGACACTGAATACGTCATGCATATCCATACTCCTTCTCTTCTCATTGTGCAAGGCTAGTCCAATAAACGTGAATACATAACACACCCAGCGTGGAGATTTCGTAGCAACAATGAATCGAGGAAATGAATACATAAAACATGGATAAGGAGTAGCTGAGAAGGTTATGCAGATATTCCCATGCGTCTGTTACAGTCAAACTCGTGCACTGTGAGACTCATTCATGATCAGAAATGCTTTACAACTTTAACTCGCTTTGGCTCCAGTTTGGGATTACTGAAATACAGCAGCCCTATAAATGGAAATGTTCCATAAAATCCAGATTACTTACTATTTAATACATATGCACGTGCCTTAATGTTTTCATAATGTGAAATCCTGGTTCATCTACTTTTTCAAACCCAAGGAATGCATTGTATACAGTATGCACCCTTTATATGCATACATGTTAATGCATGTTGCTTTTAGAAATATGGTGCAGCCAGCAAAGACCAGCAAACAGATTTCCCCTGTATTAGGCTACCTCAGGAGCATGCTGAGGCCAGATCATGAGCATGAACTCAAATGTAATTAAAAAAATAAAATAAAATAAAATTGCATATATATATATATATATATATATATATATATATACATATATATATATATATATATATATATATTTGCTGCATGCATGCATTTAAGAGACATACAATAATAATAACATATATACACAAGAAAATTACAAATAATTTGTGTAAGGCAGATCAGACCATCCATACAATGGGCGCCCTAACGGCCAGCTCAGGGATGAACATGTCTAAAATAGTACTTATCCAGGGCCCCTGCTCCTGGGCTGCTGAAATTGGAATTGGCTTGCCCAGTGTACACAAGACGACTGCCTGGATCACAGCTTTCTGTTTGGGGGAAAGATCAGACGTTAAGCTTGGCCTCCAAAGTCCACTTCATCCTCAGATTTAGTCATGGTAACCACTGTATTCCCTACCCCATAGCAGCAGGCGTGGTATGTACACAATTGTCTTACTTTCTCTTGTTTTCATACATATGCAGACTATTTTCAAACACGGTGCTTGTTTTTCTTCTGAGAGGTAATGACACTCAGGTTCTGTCTGGTAAATGTTCTTCCCCAACACTGACAGGTTTTTGTGGTCTTCAGGCTATAAACACCTTTTTAAAGTATCATATTTGTTTGGCTCAATTTTTTAAATGCAATCTTGAAAACCTACGTGTAATGTGATAACATTGTATTGAGTTAAATGAGAACATTTTAATGTCTGTAACAGAGGTTGTAAAGTAATAATAATAATAATAATAATAATAATAATAATAATAATGGGGCTGCACGGTGGTGCAGTGGGTAGCACTGTCGCCTCACGGCTAGAAGGTCGTGGGTTCAATTCTCCTCGTGTCCATGTGGGTTTCCTCCGGGTATTCCGGTTTCCTCCCACAGTCCAAAGACATGCAGGTAGACCCTGCTCAGGATAAGCGGGTATAGATAATGGATAATAATAATACCTAGCATTTATATAGCACTTTTCTCACACTCAAGGCACTTTACAGTGATAACTCGCCTCAACCACCACCAGAACGCTCGCTGCACCTCAGCTGAGGCGGAGAGGGGCAGAACCTTAGCCGTGTAAAGTGGGGGATGATTAGGTGGCAGGTTGAAAGAGCCAGGTTGTAAAATTTAGCCTGGACTCCAGGTAACCCCCTACTCTTATAGATGTCATGAGATCTTTAATGATCACAATGAGTCAGCACAGGGTCCCCATCACTGCACTAGGGCATCAAGGTTTATTTCAGGGAAGATCACTCCCTGCTGGCCCACCAACTCCACTTCCAACAGCAACTTAAATTTTCAGGTCACCCATCCAAGTACTAGCCAAGCCCATACCTGTGTAGCTTCAGCAGGCACAGGGTACATGGCGAATGGCTACTGACACATAGGCAAGTTCCATAAAGAATATCATAGAGAAGCTATACTCTGCTAAATGGTCAACTGTCTTGTATTACTATTACTACAAACTGGCAACCACTGTAAAGTCGGCTCAGAAATGTATCTTCACAGAACACCGTCTGGAGATAATATATCTCTGCTTTCCGTTGCAAGCTAAATCAAAATAAAATATTTATTTTGTCACAGAACCATGGCGGGATTTTCTTTATCTTTTTATGAACACTTGGCTGCTACTAAATGATTTTCAAGCGATAAAAATGTGTTTGACCACATACAATAATCTCAAAAGTAAGAAGGTGTTCCGTTTGGCTACTACTCTCATCCTGTTTGTGCTCAAAAAGACCACTCTCAAAGCCAGACTCCTCAGGGCTGAACCTACAGCAGTCACAGCAAGCAGGAAGTATTTCTGAAATGCTCAGAATCAGACAGTCTGTTTGGCTATTCTGAAAATAATCGCATGATGTTGAACATGTGTACATGTCCATCTCACAACAAAGTGGGTTTTACATTTGACAGAAGGTTCAAGTCTGAATACCACATCTGTACATCTGAAATGATTTAAATAAAGGATGCATGTGATTTATAGCATAAATACAATTTAAAAAATCCTTTTATATATTCTTTTTCTCTCAGCAGAGTGTAAATTCTGAATCAACATCATTTCTCTGCCACTTGCTGCGTCTGTGGTGCAGTCTTAAATCAGAGTGGAAGCAGCACAGTCATCCACTCCAACATTGTGGACACAGAATGATGACATCACAGGGCAAACCGCCAGTGAATCGATTGGTCCAGACAATCCAGAAGATCTGAACCAATTCATTTTCTGAGACTGCCAACAAAAACGTAATACAAGAAAATACAGATTTGTTACAGGCACAGTGTATGCCAAGTCACGAATATGAGGAATGAGAGGGTTATAAGACATTGATTATGCTTACATCATGGTATGGGTGGACGAGCCCTTTAGAGGTATTAAAACCTCTAAACTGTTGCGCAAGGACAGTTAGAATTGCATTGCTTGTTTATTATACTTTGGCTCCAATCCCTCTTTAACAGAGTCTAATCCATGCACTACTGCTCAATAGCACCTCCTCTGACGAATAAATGTAGCTTTGGCTGACTGCATGCACTGTGGAGCACTCATTTGCTAGTGTAAGCTCTCCTGATAGACAATGCTGCAGTGACAGAACTGGTGTGCAGGAGTATTCCAAAACCGGGGGTCAAAATGTAAAAAGTCAACCCACAACCAATATGGGGACCAATTATATGTATATATATATATATATTATGGGTCTAAACCTATAACCCACAGTCAATTTGACTCTGGGCCTACATGGTGAGCCAGTCACACACTGCCTCATAAGCCTCCCAGCTACAGTTAGCACTTGCATGATGCAGGCTCAGGCTGGGCTTATAGACGGCCCACTCTGCCCCGCGCTAGTAGCTCATCCGGACGTGTCACAAGGAAGCCAGACTCAGTATATGTTCTGTAACATGTATAAAACATGCACAGAGTCCACTATGGCCAGTATGAGCAGCATGCTTGCTCTTCATTTCCATGTTTACTTCCCTCGGTTCTCCATTCTGATGTGTACATGGATCGGCTCTAGTAAATGCTTGCTTTTTCCCAGCTTGGCCAGGACCAGCAATGCTTAGGAGACTGCACTAAGCCGGCCAGACTGGTTACAGCTCAGCAGTGGGAAAGGGGTATTAACCAGCTTATCAGTGGTGCTTCCTCAGAAGGCTTGCAAACTCGCAGCCCAGCTATTCACACTTCCATTTCTTTGTCTTAAATGGTGTGGCTGTTTTGAATACCCCCGGCAGTCTACAGGTGTAGCTACCTCCAGGTCTGCCAGCTGCCTGGGCAGTGGAATTTGGGTTACCTACTTCATGCTCACCTTCTCCCATGTTGCATCCTTCCTCAAGAAGCAGTATTTTTTAATTAAGCCTTACATAATGTTTTGTTTTCTGCACAATACTCAACTTAAATTCAGTGCCTTATCAAGGGCCCAAACCTTGCAAAGTTCAAAATGAAATTCAGTCAACTTCAGCAGAGGGGATCTTCGTTGGTTCTGGGAGGAAAGCTTTGTTTAATGTTTAAATGGCATGGCAGCCTAAATAGCCATCAGAATTCAGTGAAACCGTGTGGTCACATCAGAAACCAAAGCCACGCTTGCTGGTTAAAGAAAACTAAGATCAGGAAGCACATGAAAATAGCTCTATAACAAAAATGCCATTATAACGTTTTATCAGCCCTAAAGGAGCAAACAGAATCGGAATCACATTTTTTTTTTTTACTGTATAAAGTCAAGTTAATTTGATGGTTTCGCTGAAAACATGGCTGAACAGTTAATTAACGCGAGGCTGAAAGTCTTAATTTGATGGCTGCGCCGCTCTGAATTGAGCAAATGAACTGGCCAGAGAAAGGAGGACTGCGCCCGCGTGCATAGGGAAAGCCATGAAACAGTCAGCGTGATGTACACACCACATCACACTGGCCGCTATTTCAGATTCAGTCTGCTGTGCGCAAGTCAGACTGCCAAAGCTTAAAGCCGCGTGATTGGTGGGAGAGTCCACCAACATTCATTTACGACCGATGCCTCTTCTACCCTCATTAACCCTGATTTTCTTACAGATCCAGATCTTTTTAAAAAGCAACAAGCATTTGGAGTATTAATGGCATGCAGAACAGAAAATTAATTAATTAGGTACAGTTAATTGATATAATTAGTATAAACTGGCTTTACTGGATGCATTAATCAGTCTTGTAATTGGTTGTAAAGTTCAATAAGATGCACACAACCAAAATGAAGCCATGCTATGTATCCTAAAAAAAGTCTCCCAGCCACTCAATGCAATGAATACACAGTATTTTATCACAGAGTAAGATCTGTATATCCAATGCACCACCCCTCCCCCATCCAACTATGCCTATGGCTGGTGACAAGAAAGTGCCTATTAATGTAACTTAACATAACATAACACAAAATAACATAACATAGCATAATATTGAGAACAGGTTATTCAGCCCAAATGCTTACCATCCTTCCATAAAGATAGTTTGGGTTTAACGGCACACAATGGCAAACCATCTGTAGCCTATAGCAGCTTTATTAGGCCATGTGAAGCTAACTGCCATTTTGGATCTAAGGGCTTTGGCTAAATCATTACCCTGAGGCAGACATATTCTGATAGGTAATAGCTGGTGTGTTTCTGCCAGCAGCCAGAGGAACTCTGCATGGACACAGCGCTGCAGAATGACCCACTCAATCTGAAGCAGAATAACATGGAAGCATTCCCCGGCGTGGCGTTGCTCTGAGAGGACGGCAGAAAGTGTCGTTCGTAGCTCGGCGCTGGCCCCGCGAGGCCGGCAGTCACGGAGGGCAGAACGCAGGCCGCGGCGTGATTCAGCGGCTCTCGGCGCCCCCTACGCACTCCCGCCATGTTTCTCACGCACGGCGGCTCCGCGCGACACCCCTCACCTCAACCCCTCGCCCTTCCTCCGTGTGTCATCGGCGGGCCCCCGCGGCGGGGCCGCTTCTGACTGAGTCACTGATATTAACCTGGCGCTCCTGCGCACGTCCTCGCGCGGTCATTAACGCTTAGAAGCCTCCCCGTAGCCCGCAGCCGCACACTGCTACGGACATCTGTTGATTCTGAATAGAAAGGCTGCTTGGACTCCACATAAAAGAAGAGACATATTTGTATGACTGCAGTACATTATCTTTTGTGATCACTTGGCACAGTACACAAGGAATTCAAGCAGAGGCACCCATGGCTTGTTACACGAGAAGGTAGCACTTTGGAAGAATTATGAAATTTGCTCAATTAATTAATTAATTCATTCATTCATTCATTAAGTAATTAAGTTTTTCTGAAATTAATGCTAATGACAAATATTGATCTAGGGATTAAAAAGTGAATACACGGTTGGTTTCAACAATCTTCCTTCATTGACTTCCAGATTTCCACAACCATACTTCATAATGTGCTGGAGAAGCAGAGCATTTCAGAATGTATTACTATTACATTAACTGTATTTATCCAGAATCTACTGAAGAGATTTGAACTTTACCCCCATTGCAAAGATTTTTTGTGTGGTTATGCTGGATTTGTTTTGCCTGGTATTGAATGATGGCTATTTCAGTGCCAGTTACAGCTAGTACACCTGCAGGATGGAGCATAATTGGCCATACCACTGCCCAGGGAAGGAGGGTTTCAGTTTCTAGCTTTGCCCCCATCTTATTGAACAACTCGATCGATCAGGCACCAACGTTCTGTTTGTGCTGGCTGCTCATAAGGCGTACTAGCTGGTGTGCTGCACACTGAACAGAAGCAATAGCTTTGGTGAACACACAACTGACCACACCACCCTCACAGACTGACAAAAGACCTACAAAACCTACAGATATGATAGGGCATACAAAAATGGCTGCCGTGCATCACCCAGATGAGTGCCACACATGTTGGTGGTGTTTGAGGAGAGTTTCCCCTACAGTTGAGTTTGAAACAAGACTAAGAAACCTAGTACAAGGCTGGACCTAACACACATGATCCGGCCGACCAATGGTGTAACTTCATCACTCAGTCACTCAGTCAGTAACAGACATTCGCGTTTGTAGGGCTGGCCCCACTGTTGCGGTCCAGCCAAAAAGTGCTGCATGAATGCAAACTATTCTTATTATTATTATTTTTCCAAACTGGAGAAAATAGAAATAGAGCAATGAAAAATTTATGAAAACACAACATTATTCCCTCACCATGTACAAGTGAGTAAAGAGTAACATTTCCTGTTAGGGTTCGGCTCTCTTTTGACGGATTAAGGCCTGGATTAATCACAGGCACGCACCTAGCGCTGATGCTGTTTTTGTTTGTTTGGAAGTGGGGTTTCTTTCTTCTACCTGATTGAAAAGGATCACTGAGGACAAGCTTTATAATTTCAAATAGCAGGTGGGTCTACCTTCTGCTTTTAATCCAGGCCTTACACCTCTGGCAACCTGAGAGGGGATATCTGTGTTTATTAAGGCAAGCATATAATGGTGGCAAGCAGAATATTGAGACTGTACCCAAGATAAAAAAGGGCATGTGTGTTTACCCAAGATTGTCGGTGAGCCAATTTTTTTTATCCTTTGAAATACTGTACACGATACGAAAGCATTTCTGTTACTAAATTATGTCCAATTGCACAACTTTTCTTTGTTTTGCCCAAGGATCTCAGATAGAATTGGAATTTCACAATACAGTACTTTAGGTTTTAGCCCGGTGTGTCACACGGTGTCTGTAAAGACGTTTTATTTGCTCTCTATGGCCGCTCCCATTATTCAAACACTCTCCAACCCTTTTAAAAACCAGGCTAGACAGGCAAGCCCTCTTTGAACCGCGGGGTGAACCGAACCTGTCAGCATGGGAAGGAGGGGTTGCTGGAAAGGGGGGAGGGGGGGCGGGGCATTACCGCAGTTTCCATTTCAACGTTGGTGTGAGCCAGAGGGATGCATCACAGGTTAGTAATCGGGAAGATCGTAAACGTCACATTCCGTCCTGGTTTCACCAATTTCCTGGTCACTACTGAGTGTGTTAAGCAGGTAAGGGGCTGCGGTGTTGTGCAATTCAGATAAATGAGTGGTGAGTGGCTAGGGCGGAAGTTTTTCAACAAGGCGTATGCTGGTCCATAACTAGTAACCTTTAAGGACCTTTAGATGCACACCAGGGGATTTTGGAGCCTGGTCTGAGGCTTCCAGAGTTCCTGCCTTATTTCAGAGAACCGATTTCCTGGTCAATTAGAAGGAAAGCTACTTGACTTGGCAACAGACGTGAGATCGTTCTCCCTACAAGACCAGGAAAAGCACACATATTTCATCTGCCAATCACAATGGAGACTGGAAATAGAATATGGAGCAAAGCTGGTGCAGGTGAAGTAACTGGATTGCTTAGCAACAATATCAGTCATTCTCCGGCTGCTGATTACTTCAGCTTTCAGTTAGCTGAAGCCCAGGTTCCTGTTCATCCAATGGCTGCGTATGATGCTTTATTTAAACTCTGTTTATCAGAGAGGGCCTTGCAGTGTGTTTATAAGCTTTATTTGGGGCTTTTTTCCCCTTGGCTTCAATCTGGATTTGGCCAAACTGCCAATTTCAGCACACTTGTTCCCATGTTGGGGGCATTCTGAAGGACCATCTAGATCAAGACATTGTGTAATTAAAGCCGCAAGCGGCATTGGGAGGGGTCCAAGCATTGGCACTATTGCGCCCCCTATAGAACGATTTTAAAATGGTTTTGATATTCAACATATATAACATATCTGCTGAATATCATGATGATTGTATAAAGTATAGATGACTTATGGCCAATTTTGTGCTAAGAGCTTCGTCAAAGTAAGAAGTTTGTTGGTTGACAGCGGCCATACCGATATCCGATTGGGCCCATTTATATTGCGTTTATGTAGGTTGTTCCCCTGAGGCTCTGTATCCGATTTGGTGCTGATTGGGCCAAAATTGAAAAAGCCCTGTAGAAAAACCTGTTTTTCAAACTAGACCCGACGGTGTCGGATTACTTAGTTGCGTCACCATGGATGTCTCCTAGCCACTTGCCATGAATACCTTTACTATGTCGTAACACTTAGATGGCCCGGCGTGTATGTAGAATTGCAGCGCATCCGTGCCACAACTAAAAAAGGCGTCAGACACATATTCCAATCCATTGCTCAGTTTAGCAGAGAATGCACATTTCAGAGCGCCTCAGAGACAGATAGAATAATAATCCATATTTCAAATAATAAATACGACATTGAAAAAAGAAACAAAAAACGAAATATCAACTCGCCATCCCCGCTACCTGCGTGCTGCGCGCAGAGTACCGTATTATTTATTTAGACATTGGCAGACGACAGCATAAATTGCGTCTTTTGTTTATATTCAACGTAATTGCAGCAAGAAACTGCAGCCATAGACACAAGTTTGTTATATTCTGGTAGCAAAGAAGCGGACTATATATATATATATATATATATATATATATATATATATATATATATATATATATATATATATTTACCGTCATTGTTTTATTATACCAGCGTGTTTTTGTGCGTTTGTAGAGAAACTCAAATACTATCAATAAAAATGGTTTAGCTATTTCTCAGCATAATGACGGATTCAAAGACTAAACGAACTCACCCGATACTGTCTTCAAATGTATCCATGCCAAAGAAAAGTAATTATTCATCTTCTCAAAAAGCTTTTACTAACAAACTTTTAGTAGCATGCACTCTGGCACTGTCTTCCATTGTTTCCCTGACGCAAAGATTTGGGGGTGTTTTGTTGACATAGTTAAAGCACCATAGATTCACCTGAATGACTAAAGATACATGCCACTGAAAGTTTAGACCCTCCCCTCACTGATAAAAACTAGACCCGATGGTGTCGGCTTGCTTAGTTGCTTCGCCATGGATGTCTCCTAGCCGCTTGCAGTAAAGGCCTTTACTATGTCGTAGCACTTAGGCAGCCCAGCGCGTATGTAGAGCTGCATCGCTTCCGCACCGCAACTAATAAAAAAGTCAAAATGGCGGGCAAACAATATGGCGGACATAGGTGGTCCAAATAGCAAAGTAGTAGAGCACATTCAGATGCATACGTCAATGAAGTTTTGTGTTGATCTGACTTATGTTGTGGGAGTTATGGCCTTTTAAGCATGACCCTTTGTTATAGTGCCACCATCTGGCCAACATAGGTGATTCGTAGTGCCTGAGTAGTGGGGGGCCATAAGAACCCAACTACCAAATTTGGTTGGTCTACGACTTATGGTTGCTGAGCCTCAGACACTTTTAGCGGAAAAAAATAAGAATAATCCTAACAGATACAATAGGATTCCAGCGGCTTCACTGCTTGGACCCCTAATAATGCTCAATGCTTCTGCCTCAAATATTTCTGACGCCACTCTTACGTCCAGCTTAATGGGTATGTACAGAGACAACACTATCAGTGTCTGTATCTGCATTGGTTCAACCAACAAAATGGTATTTGGAAATTGGAACATACCATCAAGGCATTCAGGTGAAAACCTGGCGACATTAGTGTACTTTTTCTAGCAGACTAAAACACAGCCAGACCATATCCAGGTAAAACCTGAGCTATATTAGAGCGAACCTGCGCCGACTCAGTCCGTTTATGTCAAAACATCTCTCAGGCCTAGATTAGCAGCCCTCGAGATATATCGATTCAGGCTTTTGCGTTTGCCAAATGCAAGAGTCACAAAAAATAAATGAAATCAATCAGACATTTATCTGAAGCCTTTGAGTTGCGGTCTGAGGTCCTGCTACACACATTTGCAGTCAGCCCATGCACAACAGCGAGCGCATTTTGGTCAGGCAGCTAATTGTTTCTCCATATTTTTTCTCAGACTTGCTCAAGATAAATCATGTGCAGGAACTTCTTTGTACTGCAACTGTTTTTTATTTCAACCTAGTGATAAAGATATTATCATTTTAATGAACCTTTGGTTCTTTTTATCTGCCATTTCTCCTCAGGCCATTAATGGTGGTTTATAATTACTTCCTGGAAAAAGTCACCTAAGGACACGACAAACAAAAACAAATTCTTATGTATTAACCTGCTGCCTTCAGTACCATAGCCACCTGTATATAATTAATATTCCCACTCCTTTCCTTAGTTCTATGCCTTTGAAGTACCCACTAAATCTTTCAACGTATCCCTATTGTTGTCACAAGAATCAACACTCTAAATATTGCTAATTTCAATAGATTACAGCAGACACTAGGACTATTGCTGTTGCCTGCTACCGTGGTCTAACTGTCATCAGTTCGATAATGACTAAAGATATGGACTGGTGGGCAATTAACCACCAAGATCAGACACAACATTTTGGGTCCCACCTCCAGCTGCTAATAGCTAACTGGTGGTTAGCATGCCCTCCTGTGGTTTCTGAGACATCAACAGCACCTTGAACTAATGCTAGTTCCTTAAAGGAAGTGAGGAATTGCAACACATCCCGGTCAATACCTGTATAGACACCGAACATCAAATGTACATCATTCTAATCAATGCACTCGAAACAGCTTAACTGAACTCTCCAAAAAACTAAACAAACAACAACACAACCGAACCTGCACAGAAAGTGTGGTCGCAGTGAAGCACAGACTGCAGGTATGAGAAGCAGGTATTACAGAATGTCCTTCTCCAGGAGTGCCACACCATCCAGATGCTCCTGCTGCTGCTTGGCGGTGAGGTGGGGGAAATTAGCATCAGTCAGCCTGCTGGCAGCATGACAACCTAAAGCACAAGTTCAGCAGTCCCAACCAAGGGCTTTTCCCTATTACAGCGCTCCAGCAAGAGTTTCACAACAGGAGCAAAGAGCACACATGCACACTCACATGCACAAACACACAGTTGCATACATGCACGCACACGCAGACACACACACATACAAACACGCACACACAGACACACACATGCACATGCATGGGCATAAACAAACACGCACACAAAAAAATCAGTTTCAACCTTTGGAAGTGACATTTCGGAAATAAGAACTGTCGGTGTTGGTCTGCATTGTTGGGTTACGAACGGCGGTGTCTGGAATGATAGTGAGCGATGCACAGAGAGATAGTGAAAGGTGAGACACGCGGCAGGCGCGGCTAAGCAGCCCGCTAATGACCGGTCCGATTTCCAGTTCCGTCCAGACGGAACGCTGCGGCAGAATGGCTCGGCTTCCTCTCTGAGTCTCAGGCTCTTCCTCCTGACATTGGCACACTCGCTGATAAAAACAGGCTGCGAAGGACTCTGCTGATATGAAGAAATGTGTGTGTGTGTGTGTGTGTGTGTTTGCGCGTACATGTGTGTATGTGCATGCATACGTGTGTGCATGTGTGTCTGTGTGTGTGCATGTGCGTGTTTGTGTGTATGTGCATGTGAGTGTTTGTGTGTATGTGTGCGTGTCTGTATGTGTGAGTGTGTGTTTGTATGTGTGCGTGTGTCTGTATGTGTGAGTGTGTGTTTGTATGTGTGCTTGTGTCTGTATGTGCATGTGTGAGTGTGTGTTTGTATGAGTGTGTGTTTGTATGTGTGCGTGTGTCTGTATGTGCATGTGTGAGTGTGTGTTTGTATGTGTGCGTGTGTCTGTATGTGTGTGTGTGTGTGTGTCTGTGCGCGTGTGTCTGTGTGTGTGCATGTGCGTGTTTGTGTGTATGTGCATGTGCGTGTTTGTGTGTATGTGTGCGTGTGTCTGTATGTGTGAGTGTGTGTTTGTATGTGTGCATGTGTCTGTATGTGCGTGTGTCTGTGTGTGTGTGTGTGTCTGTGCGTGTGTGTCTGTGTGTGTGCATGTGCGTGTTTGTGTGTATGTGCATGTGCGTGTTTGTGTGTATGTGTGCGTGTGTCTGTATGTGTGAGTGTGTGTTTGTATGTGTGCGTGTGTCTGTATGTGCATGTGTGAGTGTGTGTTTGTATGTGTGCGTGTGTCTGTATGTGCGTGTGTCTGTGTGTGTGTGTCTGTATGTGTGAGTGTGTGTTTGTATGTGTGCGTGTGTCTGTATGTGTGAGTGTGTGTTTGTATGTGTGCGTGTGTCTGTATGTGCGTGTGTCTGTGTGTGTGTGTGTCTGTGCGCGTGTATGCGTGCGTCTCTGAAGCAGACTGCTGAACAGGAGCTAATGAAGCGAGAGGCTGATTGTACGCTGGCTTATGTAAATAGAATGTGGCAGGCAGCGGGACTGGGCCCATTCAGGCTAAAAGCCGTGAGGAGGATCTGCTGTGGGGACCAGTGTTGAAGGGAGATGTCAAACGCTGCTGTGCAGGGTGATCCTCTATAGCCTGGGCTGATTAGACAGGTAGAGCCCCGCCCCAGTGTCACACCTTTTCAGTGACCCCCGTCACCCCAGCCCCGATCCCGGAAAAAAATCATCTCCCTCACAAACAAGCTTTTAAAGGGCATCCACACGGCTCTCTCTGCAGTTTGTGTGTGCCTGTTTACGTGTGTCTGTGTGCGTGCATGTGTGTATGTGTTTATGTGTGCGCGTGCATACGTGTGCGTGTGCGTGTGCGTGTGCGTGTGCGTGTGCGTGCGCATGCATGTGTGTGTGCATGTGTCACCAATGGGAATCATCCCATGGTCACATTTTACAGGCTTTCAACCTCTGACTTCTCTGGGAGACTTCAAAAGAGATGGTGACTTTCCAAATCCCTTTATAGTGCTTCATAAATATGTCTGTCTCCAGACAAACAGTAAGTCAAACCCTTGTGATAGTATTTGTTTAGAGCACACAGACCACTATATACATTTTACCCTATTTGTTTAGTGTAAAATAGTGACCATATACATTTTTCCAACTTCTCACAATATAGTAAAGCTAAAACTGAAAAAAATTATATGACGTATTTTATTTGATTACATATCTTATTTTAAGAACACTGTGTATTCACTAAATCAAACATGCTCCACAGAAAATCAAATTACTTTTTAAAAACTTTTTTTTGGCTTCCCCTTTATGAGCACCCCGACCCCCCGAGGTCTCCACTGGGGGTCTCAATGAAATCCTGCCAGTCATCACACTGCCACCTATACTCATGCAAGGAGCACAGTAATGTCCATGTGCTCCTTCCATACACTTACTTGCACACGTTTCACTGATTTCAACAGGTAGCCAGTGGGAGAGTGACTGGCTTGTAATCCAGGTAAACTAATAAGCGAATGTAGCAGAAACTCCGGGCTGACTGAAACCTACCTTACCCCAGGCACAATTAAGCCAACTGTGTCCCCACATTGAGAACAGTCTGCTAGGTGCAAGTAACAGCGAGTACAACATCAGTGTAAGCAGTTCACCCGAAATTCTCTGCCAAAAACAATGACTGAGCATATTATCACCACTGAGATTAAGGCTATAATCCTGTATGAAATCATTTTCATCCTGCTTGGCAATTCTTGTTGTTAACATGTGACTTAATTTGGTTCCCGACATGCAGTTTCATGCATCAGCAGTGGATGGGCTTTAATACAACATGAATGCAGGAATGAGTCCTAACTGTATCCCATGCAGCCTTGGTCTCTAACCTCAACAAACACTATAGAGGAAATCCGGGGGCGACTCACCGCCTACTCACCCTGTCCCGGCTCATTTACAGTATGGCTCCGTGACACAACTCTGCCATCCCCTACGGCTGTGCTAACACGGTACCCCAAACCGCAATTCACCACAGCAGCATAACGTCAGGCTATTAATAATTTGCTGGGTTCACACAGCAAATTTGTCAAAAAAGTGAGTTACAAGGAACCTTTGCCTACGGACATCCTGGTATACGTCTGTTGTCCACTGCTCTGCAGGCGTACCCATTGGTTCTTTGCCTCTCTCACCATGTGCACTCACAGCACGCAGAGAGAACCAGGCCAGACGCTATAGCTGAGAGAAATTCTGAAGACTGGCGGCGAGCTCTGGAGGCTCCAATTCAAAGAGCGCCAATATTGATCCCCGCTGCTGCTATTGATCCTGTGTCACCTCTGTGATGTAATCATGTTCTCCTTGTTATCTGTTTCTCCGCTGTCTGATTTAGAACCCCGGCCTTGTTCTCGCAGCTTCCCAGGTTTAATGACACTCCCAACGGCTCTTGGTCTAAAGACTGTACATGACTGCTATCAGAAGGGTGTCTTGTACCTTAAGATCATATTTATCTGAGAGTAGATCAAAAACCAGGAATTGGAACACCTATCAGTATTTTGCACAGGTAGCAAGTTACAATGTTTAATCAAAATGCTTTTATCCATGAAGGTGAAAAGTAACCTTTCAAATGGAACATGCTGAGGTACAGCACTGTACATTTTCTAGCATATAGCTCTACGTTCTCATGCTATCATCCAATAGGGTAAAAGTCATACCCCAACAAAAAAGATATTTAGGGACAAGGGCAGGCTAGCCTCCATACCCCAAATGGAGGAAATGAAACATATTTGTGTGATTCGTATCATATTCCCCGGGTACATATGAGGTACATGTAGATACATTGTATAGAATTGTCTTGACAAAAACAGGCTCATATATTAAGTGTGAATGCGCTTTCCTGTCTTCTGAAGTAAGGAGTATCAAATGCCTCCCCGGCACGATCACTGGGCATTGATGCAGTGTGTCATTCCCACAAAATCTCTCACTGTTTTGACAAGCCCTTTTATCCTGCAGATAGACCGCGGAGGGATGTTTTTTCTTTACGCACGGCACACAGTCTGGGTAACATAAAGTTAGTTTAATCACTGAGAGAGACCTCAGCAGTCACTGTATACCACTGACAGTTTGATTAATCAGAGGCCAATCAACATATTTCACATCCACTCTGTTTTTTTGTATAAAGTATCAAGGCTTGTGGTTTATGTGTATATTTAATTATGTTCCTTTTTGCTTATTCATTTATGCAGTTGAGCGAGGGCCTCAGCTGTTCCACCGATTTAACAATTGGTCTGTAAAAAGAAGAAAGGGAAAGAAGGAAAATGATTACACACACAGCCAGGAAATGACAGCAAGACTTTCTTTTAAGTGCCTTAATATGTCAGTCCAGGATATTGCAGGTGATTTCATTTCATTTCTCTCGCCTTTATGATGGTGGGAAAACACCACTCTGTTATTTTTACAGCTCTTCCAGCATGGCTGTGCTTCCTCAGGTGGGATTTTTCCCCCTCTCCATTTTAAAGGGCTTTCTTACAGTGCAACTGCAGGCCACTTAATCGACTCTACAAAGGCACAGATCACAGGCCTGGGATCACAGAGGAACCAGGCAGGTGCAAGGCATCTGAGGCCGATGTGCTGGCCAAGCCTAGGACACCACGCAATTTAGAATGGACAACAGGAAGATGCCCAGTCAATCAACAGAGGCTATTTAACCTGGTAACTACCTGAGTCACTGAACTGAGAAATATCAGTAATGGAACAGCTCAGTTCCACCAGTCAGTAGTGAAGGAGCAGAAGTTCAGCCTGCACTGCATCTAAAATATCGTCATGATGTTACTTTGTGTGGAAAATCCCAAGAGGAAAGGAGCACAGGAACTCTGGGAAAGGCGGAGAGCCGCTGAAGCGAAGGGGGAGGCATGCCGCCAGAACGGCGGGACGGCGCCTGCCTGTAGGCCGCATCAGGGTGGTGCTGGGAAGGAGAGGGCAGCCGAGGGGGATATGCTGGAGGACCGTTCAGAGGGAAATGTGAGAATGGAGCCTCACCCCGGCCACACTTCAAACAAACAGGGAAAGATTCCCGGCACTGGATATAACTCACGGATGTTTCATCTGGCCACAGGAACTGCAAGGGGTCCCCACTCTGGCTTTGGAGTAGGATGGCTAATGTTGAAAGGCCCAGCTACTAAGGTGTCAAAGTTCATGTTTCATAAATTCATGCTTCAGACTACAATGCAGCCCGGTCAATACCACACTGCAGCATGTGAGTTTTAAAGCACACTCAAACACTCGCATTTTGATGGGACAGCACATGTGACAGTGAATGGCAGGGCGTCATTGGGCCAATTGTGGAGCTCATGTTCACTGGGAAAAAGCTTGCTTTCTGTGACCCCGCGAGGTCGTCCGTCCGCTCTCGGTTTGAGCTGGATCGGTAAGATTTTTGCAGTCTGTGTACACAGCCTTGATCTATCCCTCTTCTCCCATGCCTGGAGATGAGCCAGATTCAAACTGCAAATCTCCGGAACTGCCGTCCCATCTTATTTGTGACACTTGCCCCATTCTGGCTTGCAGCGCTTCCAGAAAAATGGCAGGAGAGTGAGTAAAAACTCACCCACTCGCAACATTATAAAGTCAGACCACGGCGGGAATGGCGAGCCATATACAAAAATGTGTTGAATTTATTGACTAAAACGCCCTCCAGAAACCCGCATCCGCCGTCAATCCAAAGAGAAAACTCCGTTTCATCTTCCGTTCCACAAGTTTGGGTGCAACGTTACTCATTTCAGTTTTAATTTACTGCAATCTGTGGAAAAGCACTGGCTCCTAATCTGTCGGGCCCCGGATGTAGAGGAAAACAGAATGTGTTTACTGAGTGGATGAAGCGGCTCTGAATTAATAGGGGCCTTCCAAAATGTGCTCAGTGGAGGGGGGAGGGGGAGGTTCAGAAGGTCAAGGTGTGTCTCTCAGTCAAGCTGACTTTCAGACATATAGTCTGCTATAGCCTTCTAAGGGAAAAAATATCTGTCAAGTATTCCCTCTAGAACAAATAATATGCAAGTAACACACTGCCAACACCATACATTCTTATGTTTGGCAGCCAGCAAGGAAGATACCCAGGCATTAATCAAGGAAGCAGAAGAGGCACTCTTGTACAGTCTGTCTCGACCCTTCTCTTCCTCGCTGCTGCAAGTTCGGCGGTTAGCCAGCAGCTCTTCAGCTGTGTGCATGTGCCTGCAGCCCTGTATTCCACAAAGAACTGGAGCAATCACAGGAAAAAATAAAAACTCTGGACGGATGGTGCGGCACCAAGCTCACCGCTTTCAGTGCATTTCCTTCCCTTTAAGCTGGGGTTGGCTCACTGACCTGAAAAAATCTGAGATACTCGGCAGTAAAAATATCTGCATCAGTTCTCGTTGCTTTCATACCACCGCTAAAGCCCTTAGATTTCCACTGCCGCTCCTCAGAGGGCGTGGTCATTTGGACGGGCGTTTTTACGGACAGGCGGTTCTCAGCGTAAGAAGGTTCACGGCTGACGAGGTGAAAATGTCCCGTTCGCTCTTTGTGACCTGTAGAGGGATTGCGAGCGCGAGCGCCCTGCAGTGCCCGAAGCCCCCTTGCGAGACGACCTAACCTTGGACGTGTGATGGCACAGTCCCGCACCACAGCGCCGGGCTTCACCCTGTCCCGGACTGGAACAGGATCCCCTGAGCGTCCATGTGATCGGTGAGCCAGCACTCCGCAACGGGCACACCTCTCTGCGGCATGGGGATGAAACAAGGCCCAAACATGCCATCACCAACTTTGAACAAGTGGGTTCAACTTTAGCATGTGCTGCCTTGTGAACAACTGTTTAAATACAACATACAGAAACCTTGACTAGAAACACAAGTCAAAGATAACAAAGCAATTCCTGCAGATACAGCGTATTCAGCAAGTTTTCACTCTCCCTTTATTATTTCAATTTTGCCATGTTGCAAACTAAAATGCATTTAAATTGGGTTTCTTATATAAGTGACTCTTCATAATGTCAAAATGGAATAATGTATATAAACAATTATACTTTTAAATTATACTGAAAATTAAAACCTAAAATTACTTGACTTAATGAAGTCCTTCACCCCTTTTTATTAACAACCTAAATTTGGCAGGTGTATCAGGTTTCTATAGATAACACAAAATACATTAACAAGATCCGTTTATGTTGATTTCAGATCCGCCTGTGTTCAACTGCCTGAATAAATATCAGTTCAGATCAGTCATTCTATCATGAAGACCAACAAACTGTCTATGGAAGTTTGAGATGAAGTTGTTCGGAGGCAAAAAGCTATAGAAGATTATGACAAGATAAGCAAAACCTTTCTAGAAGCACTGCACTGTCCACTGTAGCAAAATGGAAACAATATGGCACAGCCCAGACTGTACCAAGGTCAGGCTGTCCTACCAAACTGAGCAACCAGACAAGAATGCTAATTGCCAGAGAAGTGACCGAGAGGGCAGCTACAACCCTGACAGAGGACATGTCTCCAGCGCTTCGCAGACTTTGGTCTTTTCGGGAGAGTGGCTAGACAGAAGCCACATCAGATAAAGGCCAACATTAAGTCACATCTGGAGTTTGCCAGAAGCCATGCAACGGAGCCTGAGACCTTCTGCAAGACCTTGTGGCCTGATGAGACTGAGGTTGAGCTTTTTGGCCTGAAACCAAAGCTCTACGTTTGCCACAAACCAAACAGAGCCGATCACCCAGGTAACTCCATCCCTACCGACAAGCATGGAAGTGGCAGCATCATGATATGGGGCTGCTTTGCAGCAAGAGGGAGTGGGAAGTTTGTTGCCATCAAGGGCAAGATGGATGGACCCAAATCTTTAAGGACCTGTTTCAGTTTGCAAGAGCTCTGTTTAGGGCAAATATTCATGGTCAAACGGAACAATGACTCAAAGCACACGGCAAAGGAATGGCTTAAAAACATGATCAGTATTCTGGAAGGGCCCAGCCAAAGCCTTGAGACTTAATTCCGACTGAAAATCTGTGGTATGGCCACTGAGGACTGTCCACCGATGCTCTCTAACTTGGCAGAGTTGCAGCAAATTTGCAGGGAGGAATAGGTAAAAATACCAAAATCTAAATGTACAAAGGTCATAGAGACAGTGACATTGGAGGGAGCTTTCATTAAAAAAAAAAAAAAAAAAAAAAAAGCTACTGACTAAATACGTTCTGAATCATAAATGTGTTAGTGAAGGGGGAAATGCATTTCAATGCATTCAAATTTTATGTTGTAACTGGACAAAATGAGAAAATGTTCAAGCGGGTGAATACTTGCTAAAAGCACTGTTTGTCATATTAGGGTACTAATGCAAGTCTATGTGATAGCACACCTTGGGTAGACACATCTCTCCCTCAGAGATAAAACTCTCTCTGTATTTGAAGAACACAAGGTCATGTGTTCAGCCTCCGAGGTCAGGGTTGAAACAACGTGCGTTGTGACGCAGAGCAGAGAGACTAGCAGGAAACTGCTCTAGCAGAATGCCAATTATATCTCTTCCCAGACATCAAGCATTAATCTTCCTGTTGATTTGTACTAATCACCTCAAATAGGATCTGTGTGCTGGTTTGAGATTCTTTGTTAGTAGGACATGCACAGGTACTCTTTATATATTTCCTTGCCTTTTGACATTTTTATTTTCCGATATCTTTCAGCATTAAGCATCATTCCTTAGTAAGTATTGTTGTTCTCATGTATTTCAGTACATGCAAACCATTCCTGCAACATAGTGCACTTTATCAGAATTAGTGAAAATTCCTGTAAAAGTCTATTTAAAGATCATTACTGACAGCTTAAAATGCAATATTTTTGATAATCAGTATCCAATATATTTCATATATTATGACTGAAAGTGGAATACAGAGTAGACACTAGACTTTGTTTTATATTAAAACAAATGAATGGTGTTCACTAATTATACATTTCGAGACAAATGTTCTCTGTCCTTAATCTGTCCTTTAGCCCAAATCTCTCTGTGTCTGAGTCAGACCTGCAGCATTCTCTCTCTCTCTCTCTCTCTCTCTCTCACTCACTCACTCACCAGTCATAGCTAACATTGATCACTGCTTAAGACAATATATTTCAAAACTGAATGAGGCACATGGGGGAAAATGACTGTGTTAGTGTTCAGGGAACTCTGCCCTCTTCTGAAGGAAGCCTTATGCACTGTCTCCACTTTGGCTCTCAGCTGGCCTCTAACACCATGGGAAAGCATTCTGTTAGCGAGTCCTGCTAATAGGTATAAACAGCTTAAATACGACCCTTCACTGTGCACGACCACACTGTGAATACATAGAGGAAAACTCGCCAGTTTCCCCTTTTTAAATATATACTGTGTCAAATGTCCAGAATCAGGAATTGCATTTATAATGTTAGGATTAGAATTAACATGAGGTTCCCAGTTCAGTTTAAATTCTGATCCCCAAACTATGTTAAGAGCCTTAGTTAGCATAGCCCTGCCAAGCAATAACTGACAATCAGGTCCTAATCTTGAATATAACAAAAAAAGTTATTTTTAAATGCCAGAACAGTGGATTCACAAAATGTCCAGCGCAGGTTCGTTCAGTTTCTGTGCAATGGCTCGGTTTTCCGCTCTCCTCCATGCAGCTGAAACGGCCATTGTGACCGTTCACAGCACTCTGAATCTGTGGGCCTCCAGGCTGCGACTTTCCCAGTAGTTAGAGCACTTATAGAGCAGAGATTGCCAGGGGAGGAAGGTGAGGGGGGGTGGGCGTGGGGGGGGGGGGTCTTTCTAATGGAGCTGTGATCAATGTGTCAGAATTGCAGACGTGGTTATTGGCGGTGTGAGCGCGGGCGAAATTGGGTCTCTTGTGCCGAGGCGCTCGCCCGCTGTGCTCCGTAATTTCTCTCTCCCAGCCCCTCATCAGTCGGCCTCGCTCCTGCACCAACCCGCATCCCCATCGCACGGCAACAGCCTCTTTCACAGAGACGCATCATCACACAGCACATCTGGAGAGGTCTGCAGCAAATGTGAAATGAATAGGGAATAATCATACATAATATAGCCAGGCCTGGCTGATGATTATCACTGGTGCAAGTCAAGCAAGCGCACACCTTACTGATGTACATCTTGCACTGTTACTTGCAATGCATGGCATTTATAACAAACGTAACATTGCAAGAATATTCATTAAATTTCTATGCATTTTTGTTTCATCTGAATGTATATGTACGATTGTGTGTATGTGAGTGGAGATAATATTCATACACATACACAAACACATACATTTTAACATTCCCTTCACTTTAAGATTATTATTGTTCAGGATCAAATCGTTTTCACTCTGCAAGAAAGCAACCCAGAACAAACTTTTGGGTAAGAACAATATATGTCATATGAAAGATACTGATAATCTATCTTCTACAGCCATTTGCATGAATGTACTGTAGGTAAGAAGATAAGCAGGCTACACCACAAACAGATACACAAACATGTACATACACGCACAAACACGCACGCACATACACACGTACGCACGCACGCACACACGCACACACGCACACACACACACAGCTCCCTCAGATTAATTAATAAGATATTTTTTCTTCATTAGCCAATGGCCATGTTGACAGATTGTGACTACTCTTCTGATCAGTAGAAGATCACCAAGAGGGGGCACTGGGGTGCTGATTCAATAGTATGGTTAACTTTTAAATTTGATTGGGATCTTCACTCGTGGTCTTCAGCCAGAAACACATTGTCATTTCTGAATTCTTTATTAACACAAATATCCAAGTTTATATGCTGCCTCTGCGGGGTTTCCATGTTAAACATACACAAGCCGGCGCAGAATAACACACTCCTCTCAAATGGTCAATTGAGCTTCCTTGTTGCCATGGAATAGCAGTTTACGGTCATCCTCCAGTGGATTTTATGAGTTTACTTGTGGATTTCATTTTTCATGCATGATTGGGAGAATGTTTACATTGTGATGCGGGTGACTGGCTGTAAAACCAGTGTGCTATTCAGCAGTGCAGTGTTCTTTTGGTTTTGATTATAGTACTATGTACACACAATTACTAATGCGATGAGCGACTGAAGAGGCAACACAGCAATCTGTTCAAGCAAGGAAAACAATATGAAATTGTATTGCACGACAATTTAAGCACAGTTCACTAAAATTTGGTAGAGAAGTATACTATTAGTAGCTAATCATTCAGCTGACACTGATCAATAGCTTGCTCATCTGTTTTAATAGCAACATTTAGTCATACTGCAATAGGTTTTGCCTATAAGTCAGTTTGTTACTGTTAGCTAGACATAACATCATAAATAAGCCACCTGCCTGCCTAACAAGCTACTTCATTGAACCCCTCAGACCAAAATACTCACGTCCTTCTGCAGCTTCTCAGAAATAAATCACATGGTATGTATTCTTTTCTAGGCTTTGGATGGTAAGGATTTCCACTGCACTGGTGTTCATGAATGTACAGTCCACTGTACAAAGAGGAAGGCAAATACCAACATAAATAGAGATTTCATACATACGCACCCAACGCCACCCTTTGCCCTGATAAAATGCATATAGCTCCTATGCAGTACATTACATTGCAGCATGCATCGCATTTCTTCACCTTAAATTTATGAATGCAGCTGCATTCCCCAGCTTACAATTCTAGTTATGCACACTGTAATATTGATTGAAATTCCATTCGCCTGACTGAAATTTTCACAAAGGCAGACAAAGCCTCAGCAGCTCGGGTCTGAACGGCCTCCCGCTCCCTCCGAAGGGGGACGTGTTGGTAACTAATGGAAACAGTGTGGGCAAACATTTACCTTCCTCTTTGTATGAAATATTTCTGCTCTCATACATCTCCAGACACAATGGGCGCTCGGCGCGGAAACATGCACGCACCAGGACCTGAATAACATACTTGTCTCCGAGGCGAGTCCTGAGAAAACTGCAAGAAGCGGCAGGAGAGCCCTACCCCAGCCCTTCGCTGGGAGTCCGCGGTGACAGAGATTAATTAGGCAGAGAAAGAGCCGGGGCGGCTCAACAGCAGCCGACCCGCGGACACCAATTAGCAGATTGATTACACGGCCGCGAAGAGCGGACACTTGTCAGTCAGCGCAGAGGGGGGCTGGCAGGAAGGAATGGCAAAGGTATATCAGGAATGTCAAAGGACCAGGAGAGGGACCCAGGAGAGGGACCCAGGGGCCGAGGCCACAGGCCCCGCACGAACACACCGGCTCCCAGACCCACGCGAAACAAAGCCATCCTGGTGAAAATGGCCAGTGTTATACAGAAACAAAAACTCTGAAGCCCTGTTTGTGACCTGCAGGAGGGTGCACTGGTGGTGTTATCACTGGGAACGTTTTGGATTGGTCTACAGCTGTCCGAGGTGTTGCAGTCTGATCCATCACCGGCCGTTTGGTGATAGAGAACCCCCTCGTTTTGAATGGCAGACGAGGCCGTACATTGTCAGAAGATGGGGGAATTTCAACACTGATACTAACACCGAGGCGTGGGTCCTGAGTTACACGAAATGTGAAATCTAGCACAATATTCAGTTGGACAGATTCGTCTTCAATTGCATTTGTACTTCTCTCTTCTGTCTCTGTTAACACAACTATTTTTGAAAGTACAGTTTATTATTGTGTCCTGGCCTGAGATCAGCAACTGTATGATGGTATGTTACTGATATTTAAGAGCAAAAACCAAGAAACTGATCAGAGGTGGAGCAATCACATTAGCTTTCCAGCCTTCCAGATACAGGCTACCCCTGAACACAACGTAAACAGTCTTATCCATTTCACTCTGCCTTTCATAAATAAGACAAAGATCATCTGAAGGACATAGTCTTGTGTCTAAAGACACACGATAAGAGGCCCCTTCCCACCTCCATCTTAAGGAAGTAGTTATAACTGAGAAGAAAATCTTGCTTAGACACTGCTTCACTTAATAAACTTGAAAGAAAAAAGGGCATGATTTGATTTGGCTGAAGGAAGACCATTACATTTTGATTCAAACTTCACTTTCAAAATATATGGTCCACAGCCACTCTTAAAAGGATGAGATGATGACTTCATCTCCCTCAACATTTAGAATACTGCCTTGGAAGAAAGAATGAAAAAAAAAGAAAATTGAGAAACCAATTTGTTAGATTAAACATTTCTCATGTAAGCTCATGATTTAGAAGGTCTGATCGCAGCCGGGCTGGGTTTTTTTCTACCTCGAGTGCTAGGCTCCTGTGGGACACAGTATTCTGTCAATCCACTGAGCAAGACTTTCTAATTATAGTTCACAGACACAAGAAGGTCAAAATCTTATTAAAAGTAAAGATTAAAATTCCCTGTACATATTAAAAACTCCCTCTCTCCCTAACTCACATTTGTTAGCTTCCAATCTTACACAGCATATATTAAATATAGAGAAAATATGAAAATAAAGAAAATACGTAATTGAAGAACATATAAAAAATCAATGTTAAATGTAAGAAAAGCAGTTTTCTAGTTGGTTTCTCAGCTGTAGCTCACAATACTGCGTTCACTGTTCGTGACTGCAGGTCTCTAACATTCAATAAGCTGAACAATGATGTGCGCTCGTTTAAATTGTGCCTTTTTTATAAATGTGCAGATGACTGGCCACTTAAATATGCCCTTAACATACTGTGAGATAATTTACGTGATTGACGCCTCCTCTGATATTGTATCTATTTCTCTCAGGTAGTTCTGATACGTCATATAGTGCCCTTCACAACAGTCTGACCAAGCAACAGATTTTGGGAAAGGCTTTGCTTGATCCTTTTGAAAAGAAAATATGACTCACATGAGAAGTCATGCAACTCAATCTTATCAACTAATAACTAATTAGTAATAAATATAAATGGGGCATATATAAATTGACATGTTTCTGTTAAATCATTTTCTGTGTAAATCATAGCAGATTATCATGGTTTACTCACTCCAATAGTATACTCTCTCGTGTGATGGGAATATCACAGATCATACTGTGACAAAAAATAAATCAAAGTCCTCCTTACTCAGGCCAGAGGGAGAGTCTATCAGCTACCATCACCTGATCACACTCCTCTGGTTTCCTTTTTACTCAACAAAGCCTGGGCTAGGAAGAATTCCACATTGTCCATAAACCCCATAAGCAGGCAAGAAAAATGTTAAGCCGTTTTTGTGTCGGGGGTGTGCGTGTGGGAGGGGGGGTCAGTCCTCATAATCCTGTGCTCTGATGCAATTAGAAGTGTTAGAGCACCACGCAGGAATGACTTTTCACAGAGGAAATGTGCACATTCGCTCCCTCACAAGCACGTCTGCCAGCCTTCGCCACCTTGTTTAAGGGAGCTCGCTCTCTCCCATCAGCTGACAGGGGGGCAGCAAGCACTCCTGAATGGAAACGCAATTGGAAGGAGCAACTGCAGCTCACTTGGGTGTTAGCTTGCCTGCTGCTCAGAGTAAAACGTATGACCGCCACATCAGTCCGTCACGGGAAGAGTGATGAGCGCAGGTGACAGAGCGGGCAGGGATGCCAACGACGCGTGTCACTGAACCAGCAACGTTATTTCCTAAAATACGACTGTCTCACCAGACCCAATCAACCCGCCTATTCAGCTTTGAATGGCTGAGTTTTCATACGACTCCATTGTTTCGCCACTTCAAGGAAACAGGGGATCCATTAGCGAGCACAAAATATGCTCACAACTTGAACTTTTGAGGCAAGCCATGTCTTCGGCTGCCTGAAAGCCAATCCGCGGAGTAACATGTTTTCGTAAAGTTGAAATGGCCATCGTGTCAAGCGGGGTCATAACAATAAACTTTCCCCCTCCCCCTCTCTTTCTCCTAAGCAAGACGTCTTTAGACATCTCTTTTAAAGCAGCAAAAAGACCTGTGGACAGACAGATCACTGGACCAGCTAAGCTGCTGCTGGCAGACATGGTCTGTTATAGACCTGGGGATGTAAAGAAGCCATTTCAGTCAACAGGAAATACCTGGCTCAACAAACAAAAGAGTCTCACCACAGAGACTCACCTGCACCCTCTGCCATCCCCATTCATCCTCTGTCGTGCCTGGGGATAATTAGAACCAAAGGTGAAAAGCAGTTTATCAAATGAATGGCTAAACACACCACACCATTGTCATTATCAGCAAAATTTACTGTGCAGCTTCCTATGAAGTTGCGGTGCACAAAGAGACCACTTAATCTCAAACTAGATAATTGCTATGCTGGGGAAAAATTACCATATATGTTGCTGACGGAAACTTGGTACATGTTGCTCTGCTCTTCACATGTGGTTTCCCCACACTCAGGTCAGCTTGCTTCCATCTGCTCTTAAAAAGGCTTCTGCCTCGCAATAAAATATTAATTATACCTTCCCAACTCGGTTTTAAGTTGTCTAGGGTATCAGTGTGGCAGTGCGTTTTAATTTTTGCTCTTCATAATTTTGGTACCACTTTTGGCTGTGTTGAAGCACAGGACCAGACTTGTCCGTACGCATAGTTATCTGGCTGTGTGCAGGCCTTCTGTGGTCCTAAGAACAATATCAGTAAGTGCTAGTGATATTTCTCTCTGTGAATGCAAATAATAAAAATAAAAAAAAACAACTCCTGACATAATTTCATAAAATCCAATTTAGTGTATGGCTACATCACATAAAAGTATAGTATTTCAATGGGAAGATTCAGCGCAGTGTAACTGTTCTAATCTCCCACATTAGGCCGGTATTATAATAAGTAGTAGTAGAAACACAGTTAGTAATAGTAGTAGCACATATGCTAATAATGCGTAATTTAACTCATATTAATATGAGATTTAATACAGTTACACTGATCTAATTGGTCAGGTTATGAGGTCAAATATAATGTCTACCATATTACTACATGGAACTATTTGGAAACAATTTTGTGTGCCACGAAGCTATGTTTATGACGCACAGTACTTTTATTATACGTTGCTCTGTGTTTCTGATCTCCTTCAGGCATATGCCCTTGTATTCTCAGGCCAGCCTCAGAGCCTGTCCCTCAGGACTGAGGCAGAAAAGCGGGATGTATGACAGAACTGCACCTTTCCTCTTCTGTTTCCATCTGAGTAGCCGTACAGTGGACAGGATGCAAAGTCGTAATGGCAACCTCTGCAGTTCCTTAGACTGACTTTTAAATTTACTTTTCAACTTTTTTTCTTTTTATCTCTATTTGATGTGCAATCCAAGTGCTGCACTAATGCACAGGTATCAAGTGGAATTATAGTACTTTCTTGCACACAGTCAGATATACTTTCTTGTGGCTTTTAAAGCACAGTTGGTTGGCATGGAAGATGAAGGACAGTGTATGAAGCTATATATAGAAGACCTCTTCCTGTAGTTTTTTTTTCTGTTGGACTCTTTGAACAGCACGGCTGTTTGCAATCTTTTCCACTCCGACAATTAGCCGAGTGTTTATCAGACCTGTGTAAATGACACAGTCCGTGTTGATGTTTACGTGCTGTTTTTGGACCCAGGTGTGATAAACAGAAAATAAGAGACGCGTTTGCCAGTTAGCACGATTATGCATTATCGTTTTCTTTGAGATTGCATGTTAAAAAAGCTTACCCAAAAGCCTAAAGCACATCCCGTTATGGAAACCGGTTATTGATGACTTGGAGATGATTTCAGAGGCTGTGGATGCCAAGGGAAGATGTTCAATGGTAGCGAGATGGCCTCACCCTGCCAAAGAGAGAGAAAAAAAACGAGGGATGATCCAGGAGTAAAACACTTTTTCTGTCAAATCCATATTTTAAATGTCTCTCCTGAGCTCATTACCTTGCTTTCAGAAATCCTTTAGTAAAGTGTATTAGGGAAGATAAATCACAGAACTAAAAAAACAATGTTGAGACATTTATGCACCGAGTAGCTGGAAAATAAACTGACAATACAGTGCCAGGAGAGGGGAGGAGCTGGGGCCATCTCTTTATTACATCACAGTAATTATACTTGACAATGATCCAGCATGCAAAAATGGTTGAGTATCAGTTCAACACACAAGAAGCAACGTTAATGAGAAAAGGCATGGGCTAAAATTAAAGTGCAATTACGCTAAGATATGAGGTACAATTATGACATTGCATGATGGTTGTGTAAAAACAACAGCCTGTGTTTAATCATGATTTGTCCTTAGGAGTTAAATGAACGTTTCTCTGGAAAGTTAATTATGGAGATCGCAGACCTTGACAAAATGTGTTTGTGAAGAAAAAAAAAAAATTCTTGTGTGTCAAATTTAGGAACAAATGTTGATTGAATCTGGGCCAACATGCCTGTATTCAGCATACAACTGCTTTATACCGCTGACTCCCAGATCTCTGAGAATAAAGCCAAACGAATGAATACATATGTATGCACTGGATGATGATATGCCTTACTAGGCCCTGCAGGTGCACTGCTTTTAATTACTGAGCGGTTGTTGTGCATCCAGTTCTCTGCTCTCCATGGTCTGTGTAGACCCTATCAAAGTTCATATTTCATTTCATCATATAAAAGCACCAGGGTTGGGCTCAATTCCATTTCAGTTCAGTTAATCCAGGGAACACTGGAATCCAAGTCCTAACTGAAAACTGCCCATAGAACATTAAGGAGCTCTTTGAATAAATTAAGTGAATTTCGATATTTCCTGAACTGACGGAACTGAAGTAGAACGGACCCCAAGCGGTGTTGTTTCCCAGCAGCGCGGAGCTTCCCGTTTCGCACGACCGCGACCGCTCGGTCGCATTGCGGCTGCGTGACGTTCTCCACGCGGTTCTCCTTCAGTGGAAGGGGAAAAAAGAGAAGGTGCACTTGACGCACTACGTTCTTTCACCCTGAAATAAGGAGAGATCGCTTGCTGTAGCCGCGCCAGGACGTCACTCGATACGTGGGTTGGAGAAACAGTTTAAAGCTCTTTGACTAACAGCTTCCTCTGTCAAACGTGTCACAAGAGTTATGACTGCCTCTTTTTTATCTCTGCCCTTTGATGACAGGGCCTCTCTGGCGTGGAGGGGATCCAGCTCAGGCACAGGTACAGGTGAGAGTCTGGGGATCAGCAGCAGCTGCTGAGGAGCTGTGTCCAGGCGCTGAGTGATCCCTGCTCCCTCCGCAACCGCACGCCTTCGCTTCGACACCACCCAGAATTTTGATTGGAGACCGGGGAACGCATCACACGGAACATCCGAGGTCTGACAGCGTCGTTCGTCTTGGCAGGGAAATCTGCCACTGCTCTTTGCTATTTTACAAGTGTATCAAATATTCTGCTATCAAAGAAAGAAAAACAAACAGAGCACTGCGTTTATTACAGTTGTCAGTAAATGCCCCTTACTGTAAACTATCTTTGGATTCAGGACAGAGAAATATAATATTACACAATAGATTTACACAGAAACAACCGTTTTTCAACAAACAGTTGGCTCAAGAGTCAGTAGATATTGATACAGAAAGTGATAACACCTTAAGAAGTATCCAGAAATTAAAGAACTGTTTTAATGAGCTTGTGATATTACCAGGGTCCATTTAACACAGAAACCCATTTCAAGCCATTTACTGTACAGCATTAGTGCAGAGAGGACATTACGCAAAGCCTTGTGTGGATCACAAACAGGCACATCATTGTTACATGGATGGATTAAGTGGATAGGCTATTTTTTCTCTGGTTAAATCAATCGAGATCTTTTTTCAGCATGAACCTCTAGTTATTTCAGAACCAGTACACATACAGTGTTTTTTTTTTTTTTTTTTCAGAGAGCATCCTGCTGGAAGCTAATAAACAATGAAATACATGCAGCACCATTTGACTTTGCGGGGAGGTTCAACTGACACATCCCCTGCTTAAGTAAATGGCTTTGCCTTTCTGCTAATTAAATGCATGATACGATTTACTATTTTATGCCTGACACAACACATAAGGAAACAAGGACACTGACCTTCCCCACTACATCACATTAAAACCCAATCCCGCTCTGCCATATGTGTTTATCTCCCGGGTAGATCTGAGGACCTCTGCTGCTGCAGATGAGCCGCCGCGCGTCTGCAAAGAGCGTACGCGGAGGCTGTTGATGTCTCGCTCCCATTGTAAACGGCAGCGGCTTTTCAGGCCCTGTGAATGCGCTTAATTTGGCTGCGGCTCCGTTTGTCAGACGGCAGATGCTGTTCATTTACGTGGAGTGCCTCCCAGAAGGCCGTGTGGGGGAAACTCGGGTTTGAGAAGGCACAAGAAGGAGCCGACAGGAGGAAACATTCAATGACTCCTTACGTAAAGTAGGACTGGCATTGGCTGGCTCGCAGGAAGAAGCAATTAGACCTTCTGAATGGTTGTTTGACAGTTTTACACAGCGACATCTATTTTCATTTTCTATCTACACATCTGCTTGAAAAAAGGGGTCATTAGTTCCTTCAAAGCACACATCTCCAAAAATAATGCCTTGCTTGCTCCTATTTCTCAAACAAATCACCGAATATTGTGAGAAAAACATTTAGAACCTATGGTTGCATTAAAAAAATTTTGCAAACCAAGTGTTTTTTTTAATGTTCTCTGAAATTCACTTGTGTACCGCTGGCTGGCTCAAATTAAGTAAGGTAAAACAGACCAGTAATTTTCTCCAAAGATAAGCGTTAAAATCCTGGCTGTGATGTGCACACTCACCACAGAGGAATTTCAAATACTTGCTCCCTACTCATGACGCATACTTCATAGAGATGATTACATACCTTTTCACACCTCGCCAATCTCATCCTCATTTAATCCGGAGAGAAAGTTTGACTGGTCATAAATGTACTTAAATTATGAAGTCCTAGAACGGATGTGGTCTGGGATATGAAATTACTGGTCTCTCTCCCTCTTGAATATGAGTATCATTATACAGGCACTGTTATGCTTGCCATCCTGTAAGAATATATTATAGTGTTTCTTGACAGTAAATGACAACCAATCTTTAACCAGAAAACTGTATTTTAAATTCCTTAAAAAAAAAAAAACTTTTTCCTGTATCTTTTGTCCTTGGCCAAAAAATGGTACATTAAGAAAAGTCTGCATCTAAATTAGTGGGCATTACTCTTATGCTGAAACTCTGCAGTCTACTAGGGATTGTGAATATCTAATTTCAAATGTGAACATGAAATAACATATGAGTGATTTACTGATTGATACGTAGATGCAGTTTCCAATGTTCCACAATATTCAAATCATCGCAGCAGGATTAAAGGATCTATTATCCAACCAATATGCAAAACTACTAGGCAGCTTTTTTTCAAAGCGACAGGGGAGAACAAACAAGGATATAAAACTATCCCATTTTATCTGCCTTGTCATCAATTGGCAAATACAGATTTGGGTTCGATCAAGAATTCCTGTACGCGCTGTTAGAGCCTGCAAAATTTTTGGATAGAGAGGTCATTACCAGACTGTGAGAGGGATCCATTTCTCCCTCGCAACCGCTGTGGATAACAGTGATATGCGCTTTGAAGAATCTGTCGGAGGGAAATTCCACAGCTACATGACAGTGACGATCCTGTGCTTTCTGAAAGGGGGATTCACGAACATGTGGCACCAGGGCTGAAAGGCAGGAATATGCGCCTTACAGTTTCCTCTAACCAGAGACAATGCGGCACACCGATCTCTCGCAATCACCATGGCTTTGTATGAATTTTCTATAGCTCCAGATTAAATTTTCTTTAATACCATTTCCATAATTTTCTTTTTTAACTGTCTAAAGGTTTTAGAATAATTTTAGAAGACGTTTGGTCAGATCCCATCCTGACAACAATAATTACTTATATCTTGTTCTCACACACTGAAGGTTTCCACCTTCTGTCAATCTCAGGGACTTTTAGTGTTTTAGGTAGGCCTAGGTAGTGTTAGCTAACTGTTTCACACAACACAAAAAAACCAATCCAATGCTCAGTTTGGAACATATCGTTCTTGTACAATTGGGTTTTGACTGTTTACTTGGAAACAAGTTTACTATACAATTTTGGTGCTAGTGTTGATATTTGAATAAAATATTAATAGTCATATTTTGAAATGTTAAAAGTTACATATTCAACCACAGACTTGCTATATTCCAATTCTTACTATCAAGGGAAATGACGACTGTTTCAATTTTCCCCTAGACTAAGATATGTGAAGGAAGCAGTCTTATTTTACATGTTTCCAAGCCCTATTGGAGCATTTACAACTGCAGGCTGAGACACTGTAACCAGACAGGTTTAAAACTTTAATAACAATTCTGCAAGCCAGTGAATTGTAAAACTTTGCCTACACTTTGGTATGTAATTTAAAAGAGATGATAGATTGTAGCTTATTCAACTGCAGGAATATCAGTAATCACTTGCAATTATGTTTAAGTATTGTGATTCTTTGGCTGGATACCCTTTATTATTTTTTAGGACGGATTAGGGCATCTGGAAATTAAAGGATACAGGATTTTACTTTAAACCGTTTCACTGTATAATAGCTTGTAAATTCTAGTATTGATGGAGCAGTAATTGCAGCCCTCAGCCTGAGTGTAAATAACCTTTTAAGTGATATCTTTTCAGCCACCGTAAGGAGTGAAGCAGCGCGGCAGCACCGTCAGGTGAAGCAGCGCGGCAGCGAGGCAGGATGGGATACGGCGGAGGACTTTGGTGAGCCACACCCTGCTTTCGCCGTCATCTCAGGGAAGGCTGCCCAGACATTCGATATCCCTGGCTCAAAGTCCCAGGCTTTTGGCCACCGCTGCTTTTATTGATAGCAGTCCCAGCTCAGGTCAAGCAGGTCTAGGCCTAGACTCAAATGTGAGCAGGGCCTTAACTATGAAGTGTCTGATTTGGGCTATCCAGAGGTCCAGCTGGATTGATGAGAGTATGATAAATTAATGCGAACATTTGTGAGGAATCTATAATAGTAACTTATATATATAATATCAATGAGTTACTTCTGTGAATATCCTTCAGATTCTTAAAAAAGCAACTTTGATAAGACAATACCACAGGCCTGATTCTCTTCATTTGAGTGAACCATTTCAAAATGAAGATAAAAAAAACATAAATTACAGCAATGACAGTGCCCATATTAAGTAGTTACTCAATTTGTCAGTTCGTGTTGGATCAGGCAAAAGTTGGTCAGCTTAAAGTACTGATGTGCAAAAGTGGGAATTTCATGGGTCTGAGTTTGTGATATAAAAAACTTACAAATAATAAAGCCTGCCTGTGAACTGTCAAATCACTTTATATTATAAAATGGTATCAAGCATGTTTCTTTTCAAAGTCCAGTTTGAACAGATTATGTTCCGAGTAGCCTCGTGTTGTTCTGCGCATGAAGTGAAGACGAATCACTTATTTTAAAAGACTAGATTCCGTGCATCCCTCCTTATTCCTCTTAGTTACTTACTGTGAGATTTCTCATACTTTCTGCTTCTTTGGATATTTCTCATTTACCAAGTGTTGCTAAATACTTGAAAGTCTTTTTTTCCCTTTCTTTTTTTACAGAACTCTGAACTCGGTTTTGAAACGAACGCTGCGCGCACGTTCATTCCACTCAATCTCTCAGGCCCCATCGCCACGCTGGGATTTCAAACGCATCAGCGTTCGAGCGCGCGGAATGACATCGCGATACATCTCTAATAAACGTGACTGCCAGCCTTTCTGTTCGCGCTAAAGGAGGTGTTAAATTGTTTTGGTTAATTTAAACCGAGAAGCCCCTCGTTACGCAAGGTTTCCGAACGGCGCTCTTGACATCTGGGCCGAGGGTCAAGACGCTCGGCGCTCGGCGGAGCGGCGGAGCGGCGGAGGAGCGAGCGGCGGTCTCTGGATGCTGCGCCTATCTCTCAATCAGAGCTCCTCGCTGCAATCACTGTGGCATTGTTCCTGTCATGTTGTGGAAAGCGCTTTTGACACAGCGCATGATGAATCACCTGCCCTCCGCAGGCTCAGATCCCATCGGCTTTTTCATCGGGAAAAAACAACATTCAATTCATTTGTCCAACTCTTTCATGTCTGCTGCTTTTCAGTGGAACATAGTGTTTCAAAAGTTATTCACAGAGCTCTCCTTTCTTTCCGTGAGTCTGGCAAAGCAAATATCTGGCGGGGAGTTCATAAAGGAACGGCTTTTACTCGCTCAAGGTGCTGATGGCAGAGCCCACTTTGTTATGTTGGGAGCTTAGAAAAACAAAACTTAACAGGACTGGATGTTGGCTAAATTAAGTGGCAAAAGCTTCTAATTGTCCCAGGTTCATCTTGTCTTGGAGAAATACTGATATACTTTGTGTTCTAAGCCACAGATTCAGGAAAGATTCATGGTTCTTTTTTTTACTGTGCCATTTTTAAAACTTTTCCCTTCTGAGAGTTAAAAGAGAACACATAAAAACATGTAGGGACAACATGGGAGCACGTGATCTGAGGTCTAAGGTGAAAGTTTTCAAAAGGTTGAATACATGATAGAGGAGCACTCCAAGGGAGCTCAGTACATACGGATTCCTTCACACAAGGAAATGAGAGTGATATAGTGTTCCTTGATTTTCTGAGAGCATCAAGACAAAATAGCTACTCAAAGCCTGTTTAACATCAGTGCTAACAATCGACTGACCATGTTTTTACACTACTACTGGCATAAAACACACGCATTGTTTTTGTTAAATTTCAACATGCAATAAATTCAGTTCATTTGTGAGGATTTGTGAGAGCTGAATTTACAGCGCTCTTTGCTGTAAGTGAAGTGGTCAATCTGATGTTCCTTAACAGAGAGATCTCCATCCAGATAACTTCTCCCAGCAACTTCAAACACATGAATACTTTGAAAGGCATCATAAAGCAACGCAGCTTTATGCCAACACGGAACAAACAAACAAAAAAGTGGCCAAATGAAAGAGGACACACATTCTAAGCGATATTGTAGCAGAGATGGTTTGAACTGCTGGCACCGCAGTGATTTTGTATTTAACAGCAGTCAGTAATGCGCTCCCTTGTAAACGTCTGACATGCGGAACTGATGAAAACCCTCGCAGTACACAGAGTACGCAGAGGCTGCAGACGGACTCTGCCTCTCGGCTCAATGCTGTGTGAAGTGATTTGTAGATTTAGTCAGACTGTATCTGCCAGCTGTACTCCGACTGTCCCGCCCCTTCCCCACAAACCCAGACAAAACAAACCGTTTGAGTGACAGGTCCCAACCGAGTGGCCCTTCCCCACCTGAGAGCCGAGGATTTATTCTGTTAATTATCCACCTATTAAAACAAATTTCATTAATGCACTGATTTAAAGGCAAACGAAGGGTTTAACACGCTGCCATCGGATTGGATAATTCTCTATTTCACAAATCCTTAAACACACAGCGGTATTGCCAAATGCCTTTGGCAATATCTGTATTACGAATCTGTGCAATTATACACTTTATTTTGAGGCCGTAAAATTTTAACCCATTGTGCAGGGTAAATTGTGCATCGGATGACTGTTGCACAACGTTTGGAGGGAGCCCGTGGAATGAACCTGTAAAAGCATGCACGCGATAAATAAACAGGATGTGACTCCCAACACGAACGTCAAAACTGCATTCTCCGCTGAGAGAAAGAGCATGTCTTCATATTTATTTTAATGCCGTTTTACTAGGCAGAACAGGGCTGTGTTGAAAAGCCCATGTACAATAAACATTAAAGGGGAACAAATGCTACAAGCTCTCTAAGCCACCTGAAATACAATGCACACAAAACAGACAAAATGCCATTTAAAATCTGTAGTCATCTTTTATTTCTGCCTCTTTGTGATGTGAGCCATATCTGTACGATGTAAAGACAGACGTGAGGGCTAAATGCCTGGACGCACCCTCTACTGTGTTAGTTTATAGGCTTTTACACCTGGATAAATATTTGTGCATAATAACTTGTCATCTGCAAAGGAAATGAGTACACACTTTGTCTGCATGAAGAATATAGATTTATATATTTATTGTTATTATGTTTGCACACACACGTGCTTGAATACGTTCAATTCAGCAGTACCACTGCCTTCAGGATGTCATTTGAATGCGGGTTTGAGCAATGCACTAAAGTAAAGTTTTACAGACACACACACACAAGCATGCACGCACGCAGGCGTGCACGCACACACACGCACACACTCAAACGCACATACACACACACACACAAAGACAGACACACACACACATGCACACAAATGCACACACACACACACGCAGACACAGACACAAACACACACACACACACACACACACACATAAACGGGACACATACGTGAGATTATCAGGCTGAGCGTGACAGTAAGGAGAGTCTCCTCCTCAGCATTTGAGACTTACTTGTACTCTTACACCTCTGTGTCTGTAATCTTTATCTCTCATAATTCAGCATAAAAAATAACTCAGCACATATGCAAACTTAATGAGACACACACAACTTGGCCTGCAGTTCAGATGGATGGTAGCTCTCCTGAAGTCTGTCACTAACCAGATTTCACTCCCCTGTCTTCCTTATACTATTCTTCTTCCTCTACAAGACAGGCTGCACTGGCTAGCTAGGAACCAATACAAATGATAAGAGCCACATACTATACAACACGCACCAACATCTCAAATTGGTTTCTATAAGTTAGCTACTGCGGCCATTACTATTGATCACTTTGGATTTTAATTGCTAATTAGTGGTAATTAGCTGTGACAATGTGCCATTAAAGACCAGATGTGAAAATGTTAGTAGATGTAAGAACCAGCTAGATCATAGAAAGACTCATAAATCATGTCCATTATATGCTATCTTGTATAATTCCATTCTTTTTTGTAAAAAATGTATCCAACAGACCTGGAATATATATAGGGATGTGAATGACTAACTTTAAAAATGTCAGTATTAGACTACACTCATCCTAGTTTGGAATTACAGTAAACATTCTTTATCATTTTTATTTTCTCAAAATAATAATAAACTTGGTGTTTTCATACTGAGCGAGAGCTTATCGACTAATGAAACTAATGGTACAGGTGTGAACAATGCATATGTCCATCTTGCAAAAACATCCCTAACATCAAACCATATCTCTGTATCCCTTATTTGGATGTTTGCATTCATTTCTGATCTTCCAAACTCCAGAACAGTTTATTTTCAATATTGCCACTACTTCAAAACTGAGCAAATCATGGTGGATGGTGATCTCAGTAACATCCGTCTCTGCTGTATTTATATTTTTAGCAACTGCCTGTATGTGGCATGATCACTTAGAGCAAGTAAGGACACTTGTGTAGCTTTGTCAGTGGAATGTAAACAGGCAATGCTGAGATTCCATCTGTGGACATGAGGACGTCTGCAGAACAGTCAAATTTGACATTTAAAAGAGTATGGAGGAGGATGACACCCTTCTCCAGGCCCAGACCGTCCACTTTGTCCTGACTTGCCTTTCACACAAATCTGCCGTATGAAACTGAGAATTATATAAAAACATCAACACTCATGTCAGGTTAAATAATTTCCAATAGTACAGATGATCCCTGCACCATTCACAGCACTAAAACACAGGTAGTCATGGGAGTCTGTTTCACCTACCATTCCAAACTCAGGTGACTTCTCTCCATTCTATCAGGGTTGGATGAATGTGAATTTCCACCTCATGGTACACAGAAGGTGTGGTTCTCATGAGCATTGACCATCAAAGTGGATTACATTGTGTGAACACATCTTTACTGATTTCAAGTGCTCATTTCTTACTGGTCCAATATGGTGGACACAAAGCCAAGCGTACAACTGCCATAAGTGATTTTCAACAGTAAATGTGTAAATCCCCTCTGAGAAAAGTCCCAAATGAACTATAAGAAATAACTGAAAATCTTCTTCTTTTTTTTCGTCCACGGTTCTAGCTAAGTTTTCTATCAGAGGATCATACGATTTGGCCATTCTTTAATGTCAGGAATATGTTAATGCAGCAAAAGGAAATTTGACACAATATTTGTACAACCTACACTTTTCATGGTCATATTCTACTGAACACCCAGTATTGCTAAGATATGTTCAAATGTGTTATGAAATGTGTTTACGACCATACACATGCTAAAAGAGGAAAATCATGAAGAGAACAATGATGTAGTGTGACACAACACCAGAGATAATGCCCATAATTAAGCAAGTTTTATGCATTTCATGTTGGCATTTACGCATATAATTACTTGATTGATATTTAGAACATGATAATGGTTCAGTGGAGTAAGACAGCCATGAAATAGAGATGAGTGAAGTACACATCAGACTGCAGCCTTGCCTATGCTTGTTATATGGCCATATTCACAAACTATACTATACCAGTAGCTTCACAAGCAAAGTGAAGGCCAGCATTCTAGAACCTTCAGGAACAAACAGGGCTATATTTCTATTACAGATTCCTTTGCCTGTAGAAAGACCCTTGCATAGTGTCAGCAAACTGGTTCACTGTGTTCAACAAATATTTCAATAACCTTCAGTCTTAGTGTTAAAATCCTTTCAATGGCAGTCTTAATGTTCTCAAGCTTTTATTGATGCAGTATATATAATTTGCCTATGACACCCAATTTCTAAAACTAAATTAGTTAAATGTAAATTTCAGTCTAAAAAAGTTAGAAATAGTCATATGTACAGAATTGTGTTGTCCTTTTATTTCATTGATAACCTAAGGTTTGTTGAAATGACAACTAGAAATGATGACGTAAGGTGCCCTTGAAAATCAAAGATGGCAAGGTGTTCACATCAAACACTGCAGTGATAGCTTATGTCACCTTGAGCATTACTTCTATCTGTCAACACTGGGTTGCAAGAAAAATTCAAGTGAGTCAGTCCTACAACAAAACAAAATAGAAAGATGACTTCAGGAGATCACTCAAGACACTGACAAAGAAAAGGCTAGTTAAATATTTCCATTGGTCTCACTCAATCATACCTGAGGGATATACAGTAATGTCCATGATTACATTTATTAACTGTGACCTGAAAATGTTATTAAATTTTATGTACAGAACTGTAAAAAAAAAGTAGTTATAGCAAAAATAAGAGTTGAAAAAGTTTTTTATTTATTTACACATCCATATTTATGAAAAGCAAAGTAATGCTCATAGTTACACTATTGATCAGGTTATTATGTATTTAAGATTTATTACACAATGTTAACAGGGTGAAATGTAAATACAGCCACACAAAATATGCTGACTAAGCCAATCAACAGATTAAGAGACAATTGTATTGCGCAATACAGGGTAATTATCTTATTAATCTTCTTTACTTCATATGTCTGAGTATTTATTAGTCATGTTCTCTTTAAAAACACACAAAGTCACATATTGTACAATAATTGGCCATTAGTTTATGTCAGCATGTAGGACTTACATCAAAGAATATAATAATCCAAGAGGTGCAATAATAATGAGCTAAATTTAAGACTGATGTCAGTCCCTTACAATGATATCCTGTGAGTTATTTTCCACGGAAGTCTTTGTCATAGGTTGGGTACAACAGCAGATTAAAAAGTCCAATTTGGCATTAATACCTCCCATTTCTATAGACCAAAGCTGGTTTTGCCTGTTGAATATGTGGCTTATGGAAGCTAAAGCACTCTCGAGGGGAATTCTAAAGGGATTACTCTGACATTTTACATAAAATGAGAAATAAAAACAGTCTTAAGGAGGGGATGATCATAAACGCATTCCCCTCGTGATCAAGAGCTTTTTTCTCGGCGCAGTTTCCACACCCACGGATAGAGAACTGTCAAGGGGCAACTCCACTTGGAAGGATTAGTGAGAGTCCAATTGATAATGAAATCAAGGGCTGAGTAGCTCTTGCCGGATTTGATACAAAAGGTAGCCGAATTACTTTGTCTTTTTAAAGCCTTTATTTTCCGCTGGTGAGAACTTTTGGATCAGCGGACTGAGTCTTTTCACGGAGGCAGACGAACAGCACAACATCCCGTCTCCCTCTTTTCCTCCCCTTTGGCATCCCACCATCCATAAAGGGCCTATTTAGACTGATCTCATTACTAGTCCTGTTGGACTTCTCACTGTCGTGTCTAATCGCCTGTGTATTTCCCTCCATGAATAGGGGCTAACTTTGATTCAGATTAAATAGTTAATTACCGTTATATACATCGGCTCATACATACATTGTACCTGCTGTGATTTTGCCAAGGATTCAGATGCCGGTATTGATTAAAATGGCTTTTTTTCCCTCTGTCATATGGGATAGCCCCATCTGCATGAAGAGCATTCTGAGTAAGATGTGGTTTTTCATTAGAAAATAATTAAATCCACGCTCACCAAATCTAATCAGGCCCCTAATTTCCCTGCCTGTTTAAATATGTTGAATACTAAAAGCAATTTCACAAAACTATTGAGACCAGATATCCAAATTATTTAAAAATAATTCAAAAATAAATTTAAAACATTTCAATATTAAATAAAAGGTCATCATTTCAAATGTACTATTAAGATTCAAACGTCTGTGTTATTTTTTCTTTTGTAATACAAAAAGTAACTTTTTTTATTCTGCCTTCATTGAAACGCACTGAAGAGAAATGTTCGTGACAATTGAATTAAAATGGACACAATACAGTTTTCTTTCCGCCCAGACCATTTGTATGACACCCTTAAGTGGATCACACACATTTGCATCTCCTATAATGCTGTGATTCATCCCGGGAAGAGAGTGTGTAATCCACATTATTTTTCCTAATCCAATTGGCCCAAAGGTCCACAGCTCCGCATGCTCAAGCGCACTGCTCAGAAGCTATGGATTCACTGTAGTGTCTGACCATGTCACTTAATCCCTGCTCTAAAAGAAATGATAAATTGATGAATAAAAAAATAAACTAAAATTTAATAAAAAAATCCCTAAGTGAAAAAAATAAACCCCTTTCCTGTATTGCTAGTGTTTGTAGGGAAAGGTGTGAGGATTTACATGAAGTGATCATCAATTATTCACCTTTACCCTTGCTGATGAATAATTAAAATTTAAAAATTAATTATGCAACGCAAACATTACTTTACAAAAGACATCCAGAGAGTTTTCAAAGTAAGACAGTAAGGCCCTCCAAAGTGGTCCGTCTTCCTGAGTCATTTGTTCTTGGTGCAATGATACACCGTACAATCCGGGACTCTTCGCTCGATTGCTGCAACAAAAACAGATCATCTAGTAGGTTGCACCCTCTCTGACTGAGATTGGATGCTGCTGCAATGGGAAGACTCATATTTGCAATTGGGCATTCCAAACTGGGGAGAAGGCCATGGGATTTAACTTGGTGTTATGAACAGATTTCCTTTTAAGAACGGTAAAATGGAATGGATTTTAAAAATGCATTAGCAAAATTAGTACAGTACATACATACTAAGAGAACCAGATCCAAAAAAAAAATTATTCACCATAAATACACTATTGTAATATAATTAAAATTTCTCTCAGTCTTTCAAATAATTTAAAATACAAAGACACAAGCAAGAATTGGTACGCAATGACCAGTCTGCTCGTTTCCAATAGACCTAAGCGCACGCCAGTCAGACTCTCCGCACGGCCGGCGAGCGAGGCAGTTTGCCCCGCCCACGCGGAGGTCAGATGCCCTCCAGACTGCCGCGAGTGCCCGTCGCCGTGCGCGGGGGCGGGGCTGGACCAGCTCCTCTGCGGCGTCCTGCCAAATTGTTCCTGTGACAGAGTGGCTTGTGTTCGAGTGACCTTGATGTTCTCAAGGGGCCGGCGCAGACCACAGTGTCAAATCGGTCCTCTTGGATGCCCTACAAACCTTGGCTGAGAGATAAGGTGGGCTAGAGCAAAGAAAATCCCTTACATGCTGCATCGGAATTTGACAAGCGTGAGCAGTTAATGTCATCAAAAATGAGAGGAGTATTAGCCTATACTGTGCTTATCATTTGCACAAACATCCAATCATATTTCATACTGTAAATCACATCTACTAGTGAAAATGACTTATTCCTCTATTTCTAGTATGTTTAACTTTTAGCAGCATCAATATAATAATTAATTCTCGCAGTTAGCATGGTCTGAATTCAGGCCTTGTTTTAGCTCGTACCATATTACCTCAAAGAATGAATAAAATCACAGATAGCTATCCTTCAACCAAATATTAATCTCTTAGCATGTCCACTATTACATGTTCTAAAGACAGTATCTTATTGCTTAATATATCAAATTCCTCAAGCAAACATTTTGTGGTTGTGTTTATTCATCCAGTTGCTTTAAGCAAGTTATCAGATATTTATGCAACGCTTGCAGTACAAAGCAACAGTACTAGATCTATGTCATGTCATTCAGAGTTAAAACTACTGATTTGAATCAGTTCAGATCGATAACAACATGTAGGAATTGAATTAAAATTATGAACACAAATCCACTGATCAAGATAAGACTTCAAATATGTCTTGCAATACATTTTAGAGCGTATATCACCCTGACACAATCTCATTGCAATCTAGTCTACTAGATTGCCCTAAATCATACAGCTAATCAGTTGCCTGGATGCTGAATACAATAGTAGGTTTAAATTAAAAGTCCCCACAAAGAGTAAAATTCAGTAAAGACTGGCAACAACAGCTTAAATACTGAACTCTTATGCACCTGTGGAAAACAGGCATACACTTTAAGAGCTTCCCTGCTGGTGTAAAATGCACCAAAAAAAAGGAGACATTAACAATTTCACTGCAGACTGGCAAGTTCACAGCAGACAGATGTTTTCTATAAAGGGGATTTACAGAAGATATTTTATTTACACAAAAAACCATATACATTACAGCGGCTAAATAAATTAAACGCAGCCCCTAATTGGTTCACAAGGTTAAGTATTTACAATCCTTTAACATGTAATAGTAGCAAGTCTAAAGTCTGAGGAAAGTCTCTGCTAATAAACACCTTCACCACATGCCACTCTGCATAAGCAGAGGTTTTTTACACCATGCCACAATGAGGTTTCAGTGTATAAGATGTATCAGGGATTCATTCCCATACGTAAATAGGGTTTGGATATTCTTAAGAATCCTACTCGGTATGTGCCAAGGATATTCAGTTGTGCAATGAGGCTTCCCCATTTGCAAAATGTCTCAGTTACATGCACGTAATGTCAATAAGCATATTATTTCTCTTACCTAATCCACCCACATATGTAAAAACCATAAGTCATCATCAGCATATTAACTAAACTGATATATGTGATTATATAAAGACTTAATGTATGTAAAACCACTCAAATGAAAGAAGAAAACAGCCACAGCTGCGCTTAAATGGCACTTTGCATGTTAGGCAGCTGGTATGAAATTCTGCTACCTGGTCTCAGATGATCTCTACACTGAGGTTCCCACAAACCATTCAGATGTTTAGACAAGAAAGGATATTCAGACATCTTTATGTCAATTCTCAAATGGTTGCCATACAGTAGGGCCAACATGCACATACACATGCACACACACATACAGTACACACACACACACACACACACACACACACACACACAGAAGCACACACACACACGCACGTGCACATCCATTTTCAAAAACCATTTATTCTTGGTCAGGGTTGTCGGGGCTGGAGCCTATCCCAGCATGTAATGCACAGGACCCTGGACAGGTCGCCAATAGCTCACAGGGTCCACACACCATTTATTCATACATTCATACCTACAGGCAAATTACAGTCCCCAATTAGCCTACAGCATGTGTTTGGATTGTGGGCCCTCCGCTGGGATTCAATCTCAGCACCTTCTTGCTGTGAGGCGACACACACACACACACACGCACACACATATGCATGTGTGTTAGGCTCCACAGACTGAATGAGTGGAATCTATAGCAGCACTTCTAGTAGTCTGTATAATTTGCATTAAGCAGCTCCCAGTGAGCGGTGTTCTGAAGCAGACAGGTTGCAGCACAGCCATAAACTGCCAGTCTCTTAATTTTTTATTAAATTCTGCCATTAATCCTGAGGTTTTTTGGCAGCCATGATGTACTTTCATTTTTACTGAGTGGGACCGTATCAGCTAACAAATCTCCATTCTTTCTCTGCATTGCACCCATTGGAACCTACGTGTGGAGATTAAAAGATTTACACTACGAGACCAAAAGTATCTGGATAGCCCTTGGTCTGGGGCTGTTTTTCTTAGTTTGGGCTAGGCCCCTTAGTTCCAGTGAAGGCAAATCTATAAAGCTACAGCATACAATCACATTCTAAACGATTCTGGGTTTCCCCACAATTTTGGATGAGATGCTGGATGCCAGGTGTCCACATACTTTTGGCAATGTAGTATATATGAAAAAATTTGTCTTATGCCTGTCACAGTAGAAATGGTTGCACAGTTTGTGTTTCTTTTTTCCTCCGGCAAAATGTTTAAATAACTTTTCAAAAATATAATACAAAACAATGCAGATTACAACCCAAAAAGATTCAGTGGTGTTTTTTCAATGAAAAGTGCAACCAAGAGATGTCACATTGTACGCCCTGGGTACATCTATCATTTTCAGCAAAGGATTGTAGGCAGCCTACCAATCAAAAGACCATATAAAATCTAACAGCTGTCAAGAGAAACATGCAAAAGAACCTTTGATTGGTCCTTTGATGTTATGCAGCCATAAACAGCTGTTATTTCATAAAGGAAGCTTCAATTTCTTGAACAAAAAAAGACCTGCCACAACAAATTTCACCAAGCTTTTGTTTTGATCCCTCAGTCTTCATGAAAGTCAGTGCAGAAGCAGAGCATGGCATGCTAACTGGTGACACTTAATCCTGGTGAAACTGACGTACACCCTAAACATGCACAGCTTTGTAAAATATAGGTCAAAAGCTAATGAAACAGTCTGGTAGTCAGTGTATTAGGACCTTTCACAAGGAATGGGCCAATTCTTCATGAACACGCTCAGTGAAACTGCCGTCATGTGATAGACAGGGTTAACACTTAGGCCTGTGTCAATCAATGTTTGCCCGTAACTATACTTACGAGTAAATGCAAGCATTCCATTTTTTTGACAAGTTGCTTTGAGTGATTACTTAAGTCAGCATACTGTATTTGTGGGGGGGAAAAAAAAAAAAAAAAAAACTTCTAATTGTTAGACAAAGTTAAGGACAAATGTTGATTGAATCCCATCCTTTGTGTTGCAGCATGAAACACAGGCTAGTCACAGCCTCTCTTTGCTCACTACACGAATGTTTCAGACATGTAAAAAGAATCATGGCAACATTTCAAGTGTCAACCTGTCGTGATATAATCATTACATCTTTCTGAATTCAAAGGGACACAATTCAACACATTTCTGTCTGTGGGAAGACAGCACACGGAGGGGAGTCAAAGGACACAGTAATTAAAGGCTCAGGAACAAAGAGCCACCTGCCGACAGGCAGAGCGCAGGTACGGCACTGCCCAACACGCCCTCTCCAGTGCCAGAAAGGAGCCGGGGTTATCATGGGATTTCGGGGCTTTTCGAGCTGCTAACGTTTATGCTCTGTGACTAGACAAATCCGAGAGCATTTTTTTTTCTTGTACTGTTTTGAAAATAGCTCAGGGGCAAACAACCACTGTTGCTTCCCTGTGCCTCCTTCACATCACAAAGTTATTCCTAGGGTGGATGCTTCTTATGTGACCATTTCTTATTTCGGCTATGTATTTATGCTGGAACAAAAACCATTCCCTTTCCTGACCATTAGCCATAGCATTAGGTCTTAAATGGACTGAGAAACAACATCAAATAGCCTATTTTATCAAGCACAAAGAAACACTGCAGGTCCGTGTTAGAAATTACCAGCGATATAGATGTTCTGGGATCATTTAATTCTTTAGTGCAGGACATGCTGTGGCAGAATGTGTGCATTCCACTTTTTCATAACTTCCCTTTGTCACGATATTGTTTATATAAATCTTGTGCTCCTATTTGCTAAAAGATTTGCCGGAAGACTATGGTGGGATGATGTGAAATATTTAAACTTTTTTTGCAGCACAGGTCAAAACCTGCAGCAAAAAGAAAGTCTTGTTCCTGTGTAATACACATGCTTCTTTAACATAAAAGGAAATCGGGGAAGTTGGCAACAAACTGTACTCTATGTTTTCTTTGTTCACAAGGCTTACGCACATACACGCAGACACACGCAGACACATACACACACACACACACACACACACACACACACAATATGAAGCATATTCTACAGTATACTACAGTTCAGGCCAAAAGTTTACATACACCTAGGCTAAAGATATTTAAACTCAGTTTTTCACAACTACGCACATTTCATGTTACCATACATTTCTTTTGGCAAGTCAATTATTGCATCTACTTTGTTCACATCAGAGGTCATTTTACAACGATCGATTACAGACAGATTTATTTCAGCTTTAATTCACTGTATCAGAATTCCAGTGGGTCAAAAGTTCACATACACCAAGTTGACTGTCTCTTTAAACAGTCTGGAAGATTCCAGAAATTGATGTAATTAATTTTTAGAAGCTTCTGATTGGCCAATTGTCATAATTAGGAGTTAATAGGGAGCTAATTGGCTGTATTTAAGGGCCTACCTTCAGAGCCACTGACTTTTTTCCCTCGATATCATGGGAAAATCCAAGCAACTCAGCCAAGACCTCAAAAAAAAAAAAAAAAACTGCGCACTTCCACAAGTTCAGTTCCTCCTTAGGAGAAATTCCCAAGACAACGACAAAGGAACTGGTGAAGGAGTTGGAGGCATCAGGTGCCAAAGTATCTACATCCACCATTAAGAGAATCCTACGTCGCCATGGCCTGAAAGGCTGTCGCGCAAGAAAGAACACCCTATTCCAAGACCGGCATAAAAAAACCAGAATGAAGTTTGCAGGTGATCACCAGGACAAAAACCTAGGGTTTTGAAGGAGTGTTCTCTGGTCAGATGAAACAAAAATGGAACTGTTTGGCCATAATGATCAGTGCTATGTATGGAGGAAAAAGTGGCTTTCAATCAGAAGAATACCATCACAACTGTGAAGCATGGGGGTGGCAGCATCATGTTGTGTTGGGTGTTTTGCTGGAAAAGGGACTGATGCACATCAGAAAATTGTTACACCACTGTTACACCAGTAACAATAGTTAAACTGAGTTACACCAGTCCTGTCGGGAGGATTGGGCAAAAATTCCGGCAAAGTATTGTGAGAAGCTTGTGGAAGGCTTCTCCCAAGCGTTTGATTCAAGTTAAGCAATTAAAAGGCAATGCCACCAAATACTAATAAAGTGTATGTAAACTTTTGACCCCCTGAAAATCTGATATAGTACATAAAAGCGGAAATAAATCTGTCTCTTAGCTATTATTTTGAAATGACCTCTTATTGAAATAAAGTAGATACCCTAATTGACAGGTAATGTATGGTAACATGAAATGTGTGGAGTTGTGAAAAATTGAGTTTGAAAGTCTTTAGCCAAGGTGTATGTAAACTTTTGGCCTCAACTGTATATACTTTACTTAGCTGAAAAAATGCAGTGCAATATGGTGTACTTAAATTACATATTTTAAATATGCAGTCATTTTCAACAGAAAGCAGCAATGTAAGGATCTCACTACTGCTACAGTTCTAGATTCAATCTACTTCAGACTGTTGTTGGAATACTCTGTTGTAAATGAGGAAAAAAACACCACTGTTATACTACTTCTTAATGTAGGCCTATAACTGACATGTAAATGTGCATCCAGAACAATTGCGAGGCATACACCAGCTACATGCCAAAAATGTTTCCTGCAACATTCTCTCACCAAATTGTCTCTGCTGTCACATTATATTGCTAAACAACTAGGTATGGTTGGTACTTTGTGAGTCCACAGAGTCTTTGCAATTCAACAATCTGAACGATTGATTATAAAACAGTTCACTATTATTTATTTATGCTAATCAGCAATAGACCTTTCTGCAATTCCAGAGGACATATTTTACATCATGTTGTACAAACTGGTGTTTTCTTCCATCAGGTCCAATTCCACTTCCTTATCATCAATCCAAATATTTCTTTTTTCACAAAACAAACAGAGAGCCAAACTAAGATCTTGCTAAAGTAAATAACTATCGCACTCTTGAGTGTTTTGCACCTATTCACAACTCAACTCAATAGTTAGAATGGTAATTCCCACCCCCAACATACACCCCAATGTACTTTGCATATCCATCTAGTACTTAGGACACAGGTAGATTCTACTGGTAGAATATTGGCAATGCCGATACAAAAACATTCCATTCAATCCAACTACCCAGTTGCGTTACATCAGGTCAGGTAGGTGTTCTAGCAGCCAAAACATAGATGAAATGTATAACTGCTATAAATCCTTTTGAGATCAATGAGTGAATTGTTGTCTACTACCAGTTGACCCTTTGTTAGCCTTTTTGAGTGGCTAGCTGACCACAAATTATATCACTCGCTGGGGTAGCAATTGCTGATAACCACCACTGACTCCATCAAGCTTTTGCTTCAAAGCAGGCAGAGCATTAGTTTTGCATTAGGTTAGGTAAGTGTTAGGTATATCAGAAATTTAGGTAATTTGTAAAAAAGTGAAATGGTGCACTTGGAGCCTCTGTAAGGCCAGGTATGCTGACAGTCAGTAAGTGTATTATATTCAATTTTCTAAACTAAAAAAATATTGTATTCAGTCTCATACTATTGACATAGGCCCAGATATGAAATCCTAGGTTAGCTAATGCCTGTGCCGCCTCAATAGCTTACAGAACTCCTTGAGAATGTTAGCTACTAAATGATGTGTTACATCGTCAGTGATCTTGAGTGAATGGCATCGTGACTTAACCAGCTAGTGTAATGAGTGAAAGCACATACCAAAAGTTGAGATTTGAAGCCATACCGCTCACTTGCTAAAGGGCTCCAAAGGGTAATGCTTTACCAGTCAGCTAAAGGCGAGATCGCCCCTTGCTAAGGATCGTTATTTTGAACCTGAGGGTTGCATTGCTACAAGGCCTACTGCACCACACTGTGCTTACGAGTGAACTTGGCTGAGCTACAACAGCTATACTAGCTACTAGCAAGTCAGACAGAAGTCAATGATACATTTCCAGTTTAATGTTACCTCCCATTTTAACCTTTTTGATAGTGGTGTGCCAAATGAACAATTCCATCAGTGATCAGGATGAAACTGGCACCAGCCATAGATAACCACCGATAAGTAAAGTAATTATATTAGCAATGTAATATGCCCATGACGTACCCAGAAGTCCCCAGATAAACAGCTGCCTTTCTGGGGCTTAATTTGATTGGTTACATTAAGACACAGGCTGTGGTAAGTCCTGTGGGTTTTGCATTGTTTCCTCAGAAAAGCAAGGCTGTTGTATAGCCATGCTCACAGAGCCCTTTGAGGCTCACCCATGTTAAAAACTGTTTATGAGTTCTTAGAATGATTGATGCAGGGGTGTGTATTGTCCTTCGGCTCGGAGTCTTGATGGAATTCCTCAGAAAACACTCACTAGCAAACACCTTCACGTTAATGATTAAGCTGTTTTGGTGCCTGTAGACCCGACACACAAGGATTCATATGGATTACTGCCGCCCAAACCGCTCAGACAACCTGTTCAAACATCTTTTGAAATTGAGCAGAATGATCAGGATAGGCTAAAATGAAGATTTTATAGACAAGCCATCCTCATATTTATTGTGATCGTGGTATACACATTTTGTTCTCCAGTAAAGACTGTAAAACAGTGCTGGAAATTTCCAAAAAAAAAGAGGCAGCGCCAATGTCAACAGTCAAATGGCATCACTATTTACTCATTTGTCGATAAGTTATTTAAAGCTTTAATTTAATTGTGTTTTACGTATTCCGTAACCCATTTATACAGTTTCATCTTCATTGGAGCAATTTGTTCAAGGGAACATTCTCAGCAGGCGCAGAGTAGGACCTGGCATTTGCAGCTTTGACCTTCTGCCCAAGAACGGCTCCCCGCAGTCACACTGTATGAACGAACATACAGAGCATTTCATCCATTTTTCAATCGATCAAGGAAAAGAGAATGACAGTAATAGCATTATGTTTAGAGGTAGCAAAGCCATTTTATGCGCTTGTGGCTCTTTGGGCTGACAGACGCTGGCGGCGACAGGCACTGTTGAGGCGGAGTGTGCTGGACAGGTCTTCATATTTCAGGTTAACCAGATGCAGATCCTGAAGTCTCTGCTATGACTCAATTGGGCAGCAAATGGCAGCATCTGTCAGGCTCTGCAGGGGTCCTTAGATCTGCTTAAAGTCTTCCTGCATGGGAAGGTGCTGACAGCGTTATGCTGCACACTGTCTGGTTCAGAGCAGCAGTTCCTGGCCCTGAGGGTGGCAGTCTCCTTGGGTTTTTTCTCTACTCAGTGCCTTGATTGAGTAATAAAAGTCAAAGAAATGAATAATGTGCACAGCAGGTTAGATCACCATTTGTTGCCTGGAAGATTTTTAGGCTCGCGTGATACTATATGTCTCTATGATATGCTCAGTGATGCCGTACTGTATGGCTTGGTGGTGGTGATTTCTGTCATTTTTGTGGTCCTACTGCTCTCCAAACTGCAGTTAGTAGGCCACCAGGTGGAGCTTGCCATATTATACATAAGAACAGGAGTGGGCTACCTACTGCAAGCCAAGTAAACTGGTGGGTGAAGAGGCTAAGAAGGAAGGTGAAGAGTAAATGTTTATCTGCAAACTTCCCAACACACCAGTGCCACAAAAGAACACTAAAACCTTTGAAATGCCATTGTTTTCATGATACCATCACTGTGTAACACATCTCCTATGGCTTAACTTTCTAGTATCTTTTCCATGTCCAAGTGACATGGGCAATGAGGACTTAATACAATTTAGATATTACGATACCTTGCCTTAAAAGATCGTGGTGTCAATTATGAAGACCAGAGGAAAGAACGCTTGATGATGATTGGCTCACTGCAACATTTTCCCAAGGGATCCCTGGATTTATTTCAAAATCAACACGTTAAGGAACGCCCACAAACGGAGACTAGGAACCATTCATAAAAGGATTGAATGGTTCAGACAATACCCAAATACTCATTATGTCAGATCAGAACAGCAGACCCGACCATCTATGTCAGTGGAGACAGGGAAGGAGCTCACTGTACTTGTGACTGGAAAGGAGAACAATAGGAGAAAGCAGGTATGCATGACACAGTGTTTGGCATCAAAAGCCATGAACAAGTCCCTCCTTGCTCTACAGCGAGCAGAAGTTTCACACCAGTCATTATCCCCAAGACTAACTGTTGTTTCTTTCCCTAACCTTCTAAATCAATCTTGCTGATCATACTGTACTCAATGTCAATAAATTATTGTTTGTGTTCGCGATAATATCTCTAAACCACACCTTTGGGCATCCCGTTTCCCTATCATTTATTTGATCCATTTGCGAGAGTATGTTCAGCAAAACCGTAGTTAGGACCATCGGCGCACACGCATGTTTTTATATCGCAAAAAATGATTGTTTTGCATGTCGAAAGAACTCAGCGATTCATTTTACATAATGAAAAACTATGCAATACATCAGTTGCAGCTTTCTGCAGTCCAGACAATGAGGGGTCACCAGCGCATTGACAAAAAAATTTTGGGGGGATGGTAATAGTGCATCGCAACGGAGTCAGCAAACTTTCAGATGCAGAAAGGAAATGTAGGGCATTAAAAAAGAACGGAGAGGGTCTAAAACAGACGTCCCTCGTTCAGAGCAAAGGCTGGTCAAGAGGCGTGCATGTGTAACAGACAGGCATCTACTTAACATCATGATGGTCACCTGCCACGCCATTATCTTCACGGCTTTCTTAAAAAAAGATTTACTCATGCAAACATTGTTTTCTAATGCGGCTGTACATTTTATCATCTCCACCGTGGAACTGTGTCAAAATACGGCTTTTATCTGATCTGACAGCTTAGTGATGTTTTCAGCGATACAACGTCCCAGCAAAGTGCTCCAAAGAGGTGGTCATATTTTATTCATCAAATCTTTTTAACCCATTAAAATACACACCATCTTACAAATACATATTGTATTTGAAAGGAGTGTGCTGAAACAAAGATTGCAAACAGACATACATATTATTTTCCCTTTCAAATGTACTTACATCAATTTCTATTTCTATTTGAAAACATCACTGGATGCTCTACTTTGTACTTTACATTTCAGTGAATTTATATTATATATTATATTGCATACCAATGGAAGTCTAACACAAAACTGCTAAATTATCTTCATTTTTATTACATCCAAATGGCATCAAGTCTCTCATTCAGATTTATTTTAAAGAAAAGATGGAGGAGTGCTGTGGTAAATGTTAATTTTCTTTACATACAGGGTATGTACGCAATTTAAATGACACACAAAACTGCAACAGGCTGGATTAGCCTGCGTTTTAACCTGAGCATGAAAGCAATGGCGGCTGCTACAGCTATAGCCTGTCTCCTGACTCGAGCCTAATGCAATGTCTGGGACTCCACGCCTCGCACAGAACTCCTCCCATCGCTCATTCAGGTAATTGCAAGTAATGCCTTTAATAATGTGGAATACGCATGCAGTACATCATCGCAGGCCTCTGCAGGCACAGCTTCATTTAATATCAGACCAAACATGCGCTGTGACCTTCTGTCTGAATGGTGACAGAAGAAAGACAGGCAGAAACAATTGAATTGATTCCTTAATACCATTTAATAATAATGTGGAGCTCATTAGACCGAAAAAGGTTCAAGGTATGTTATTAAAGGTGCTTGCCAACAGATTATATGTCGATATAATAAATACCAGTATGGCATATATAATATTTGTTTTAGTAAGGAGGAACACACAGGTATCAAGTGATTCAAAGTGTATATTAGAACCACTCACCATACCCTAGTTACAGGGCTGCTAGAAAGTCAAATGACTGCTTGTGCTTGGGTGGATACCAAATTAAAACAGGGAAAACTGTGTGATTTTCTGGGTGACACTTTTCCCACCCTTACTTATAAAGTAAGGTCAGCAGAACAGCATTGTTTTTTTCCCAGCTTCGCACCAGCAAGATGGAGGTTAATGAAAGATGATGCCATTAAAGCTACCTCTACTGAATAATTGAATTCCTTTATTTAACCAAGGTAATATCCCCAGAGAAAATGCTTCTATTTAAAATGACTTAGAAGCTAGCAAAATAAATATTTTTTATTATTTCGGTCACATTCTCTGAGGTTTGCCTTACAAATGCAAAAATACAAAAGTCAGTGATGGAAGCAACAGACTAATTTAGCACAAATTCTTCAGATTAATCTTAACATTTCAAAAATTCTCTTCATATATGCGACCCTAATTTGGTTATCTTACATTTTTACAGGCTCATTTATCACTTGGATCACTATGAATGTAGGGATGTGATTTTTCCTGATTAATCAGCAAATACACATTTTCAGATCCTAAAGGTCTCAAAGGTACAAAACCTAGGCATAGTAAGAGAGAATGTTCAATAATGAAGCCAAATACCAGCAACCCCACAGAAAATTAGGGTCTAAAAATCTGTATTTCCTGATTGATAAGGAAAAATCATTTTTTTAAATTTTTTTTCATTGCATATACCCATTACCAATGTATCCATACTTTACTTCCACACAATATCATTTTAGAGAAGATAAAGCAAAAACAACAAACAGAAAAAAAAACTTAAAATGTTTATTCAACTGAATACTCCATGTTATCTGTTTCCCTATCAGATGAACGCTCTGGAATGCCAGTAAATAATCTATAAAGACCTTTCTAATGCAGCTGCGGTCAAAAGGAGAAATGCTGCGCATGGTTCTGTTCTCTGCACTCAAGACTCAGTCCTGAGTCCCAATCAGATGGGCTATTGCTATAGCAACCAGCGTCTGTGCCTGAGCATTGTGATATTAGCCATTCCTCAAGGTGAGTGAAAGCCCCAGCACAAGACAGACAAGGGCAATCTATATAATTCAGTGGCAATGAAGCTGCACTGTGATGCTAACCTTAAGACGAAACGGTTTCACAAATTAAATATGAAAGGGCATACTGTATGTCAGTGAGGAGTGATCTTACTATATTTTAACGTGTAAACATTAAATTCAGAATGCTAAGATTGCTTAAATATGAAATATGAATGTATGGTAAAGGATAATCAAAAAGATCAGTATCAGGACAGAGAACTTTGAACTTTGAGTTCAATCATCATGGAAGGGTTAGGTGTTCAGACTGGACATTTTGCCAACATTCTGCCTGTGTTTTATAAAGTACATTCAGAATAAGTAAGATAGAGAATTACAACTGTATTTATTAGAATTTTATATTAAACCAAAAGACTAAAGCAGGAAATGTGAAAATTGATAGTGGACAGTTGTAAAGACTATCAACACAATCATGAAAGATTTCACAGCATGGATCAGTTCTAACTTTTCCATGGCAACAAGCATGCCCCACATATTTCACCTCAAAGCAACTGACCACAGAGGTGGCTTGGCTAGAGAATTAACCAGGTTATGACAAGAGGAATCCTGTCAATATTCTCCCTTTGTGACATGACGGGTAGAGAAGGCTCCCATACCAGCTCTTCACCAGTCACTCATAACAGTACACAGCACGACATTCTGGGGAAAACACATGGTCACATTAAGGGTGCTCAGGTCAACATTTGAAGATCACTTTAATATTTTCAAGAGTGCTGGAATAACTCACTTATCATTTACCAATTAAGTGATACAAAATGAGTGTAACATGTTTCCTCATGCAAATTCACTGCAAAAAAATTCATACAAGAGAGGGAAAGGTCCGCTTTGGTAACCAAACCGACAGCGCCATTTGTCTTGGAAGAAACCTATGCTATACACTGTAAAACTGACCGTGATAAATATTTAACTGACAAAACCCTGACTCATGATTTTTTTATGTGACACCATACATAGGATGAATATATGATGAAGGGTTTCCAGTGTGACATCACCCACATAAGGAAACCCCCCTCAGATGTGCAGTATGATTCAGGAAAAATCCCGTTCCACCATAATAAAACACACTGGGCATGGTGAGAGATGTACCAAATAAACAGGAGGGCACTGTAGTCAAAAGACATTACTATCTTTATCATTCATGAGTAATGCATCCTCAGTTAGGAATGTCATGTACAAAAATGTACCTTTATCACCACTGTTTAAAGAATTCAGTGGAGACAGCTTCAGATGTTTCGCTGAGATAAAAAAAAAAATTGATGATTCTGGTAAATCATCATTCTGGTAAAATATGTCCAATATGACCAAAAGCAGAAAGCAATACAGGAACCTGAGAACACCCACGCTGAGAAATGACAAGACTATGTCCTTTCTGCATTTGTCTGATTGAATTGTAAAGGCTTATTTTGCTTGAGTATTGCTGGAAACTTTTGTTCGAGCTTGTTTATTTCCAACCACCATCGCCTGCACCAAACTTGCCTCAAACTGTGAGTAACCAATAGGAGAATATGATTACGTCTTGGTATGACTAAAGCATCTAAAAGTGGCTATTGAAATTCTTACGAAAGCCATTACAAGATGAATATAGAGAGATTAAGGGCAGTGAATAAAGTAACACAGCTAATCACAGCTAAAAAAAGACCAACCTTGAACCCAGGCTTTTGCAGTAATGCTTTATTTGAAAGGGGCAAATTCTGTGAAGACTGCATAATCCCATTCTCAGCCTTGTGAAGGCTACTGGGGGTGATCTATTCCAACTGCTGAACAAGGCAAAGCATACCCTTTGAGCAAACTGCCACCAAACTCCTCCTGCACTTTATAGCCTGCTCCAGCCTTGCTAAACACTCACACCTTTATAGGCCTAGTCTTTTCAAGGCTTTTTTTCTTACATATCATTAAATCAAAATAAAATTGAACCACTAATACTTTTTTGGTGGGGTCAAAGAACCTGATAGTGCCACCAAACATGCATATGATCTCATCTATTACAGTTTTGATATCATTGTCTAGTTGTTCCCTGTAATAACAACAAACCTCTGCTTTGACCCACTCAACCCGGAGAGACCAATATTGGCTTTAACTCTGATGGCATTCTTATGCATAAAACATATCACATATTCATCCACACATTTATTTATTTTAAATCTAGTCAGAATTATTAACGATGCACTATTTCCCGAATTAATAATGGCTGTGCAGCCAAAGAGGCTGCGAAATGGAAAGTTTGCCCAACAATAATCAACCCTGACATCATTAGCCCCGCGCTTCCTCCGATGGCAGGGGATACAGTGGCCTTAGCAAAACCTTTTAATAACTCCGGCTAACGTTGACGCCTCATTCCGTTGTTGCCCGGGTGCGTGTGAAATGATTCACGCAGACAAAGTAAACCGCCGTCGGTGCCCATATTCCATTGTGCGCAAAGCTCCCTCAAGAGGTCTCTTCTCGGGTCTGGCAAACAACACTCCAGACACTTCACATATTTCTGAAGATCCTCCCTTTGTTCAGAAAGCACATTACTCAGTCAATGAGAGGAACAGTGGAAACAAGGAACCATATAATGAAAAGGCTCAAGTAGCTCGAACGGGTCCCCCCCTCCATCGCCGGGTGATAATTGGTATTGAAACACTTTTTTTGTTTAGAGCCCTAATTCAATGAATTAATGGCAACATGGGAAGGGAGAGAAAGGCAACGCATCCCCGTTGTGACTTAGCTGTGGCTCCGGCCAGAGTTCCTCTTTCAAAGTGAATGACAATGAGGGCAAATGTGTTCTTTTCCATTTTCCAATTACTCTGCAGCCACTGCTTTCCTACCCAATTAATGGGCGGCATGGCGAGATTTTCGCCCCTCAAATCAATGGATCAAAAAGCAAACAAATGAAAACACGAAAACACAAATCTGTTCGCACATTTCGTTGACAAAATTAGGAGCAGGGTCATTACAGTCAAGGAAATAAAACCTTTCACAATGTAAGGCAGCCTGGACTTTTGAAATGAAGATGTAGCAAAATAGTTTCTGCATTATGATCTAAAAGTCGTTAAAAGTTGTTATTCACTACAATGTGTGGGTATGCGAGCAAAATAATACATTTGTGAAAAGGCAAGGAAAATAAAAGAAAATAGGCCTGTATTTTGGTTAGGATGGCCATATTATGATCTCATGCCTTTTGGTGAGTGTAATGTACAAAAAAAACATGCTCCAATACGCTCGAAAATTGCATGGATTATAGGAAAAACTCATAAAAGTGAAAAATTGAAAAAAAAAAAGAAAAATTTATTCATACTATAATAGTACTTCCCTTAAAACTGAATTGTGTGATAGTGCTCCAAAAACACTGATACTCCACTAACTGAGTGAACACATAAGCTATCAGGAGTAAAGAGGAAGCAGGGTTCTCAAGTTACTTAATTTATTTCTACCAAGTGGGTTGGTATATTTGGTATATTTTAAGAAAAATTCTTTTTTTATCATTGCAGCAAAAACACAGTGGTAGACTAACCATGACGACCTCTTCAGTGAGAATTATACATGCCTACCTGTTCCTAATTATATTGATGAAATAAAAAAACTGTTCATTCAGGGCGATGCGGGCAAACAGAAATAGAAGTGGACTGCCGCAGTTCTCAGGCAACACACTCCATTTAAAGCGCACTCCACAGCCACCTTCCACGTGTTATTTAACTGAATCTAACATGTCCCTCTGTGCATGTGTGAATGTGTTCATGTGCATGTGTATCTATTAGCAAACACACAAGCATTTTCCTGGATGCAGTTCATTTCAAGCGTACACTTTCCTGTCGATTTCATCTCCGACTTTAATTTTCTACTATTGGTATGGAAAACAGAGCACACAGCTGACCTCTCCAGATTAATGCATTGTTTCCCCTCTACTCGCATGAAGAAAGCAAAGAAGATTAAAATTGGAAGTGGAATGTAAAAAATGCCCCAGTGCAAGGATAAACCACCGTGCAAAGCCATGCAATGGGGCTGGTGCTTGTTTTTCTCAAAATCTCAGCCATATGGATGAGGTACGTGTCAAAGATATTTCAATTTTCACAAGCAAATAAAGGAAATAAAGAAAGAAAGAAAGCAGGACGGAGAGGGGGAGAGGTCAAACAGAGCGTCCCTGCCCTTGTGAAAGCACTGCTGCATTTTCTCATGCAATGCCAGCTAAGAAACAACAGTGGGCAGTGAGCTTATGGATACCCATAGATCAATAGCGCAGGAAACCTGGCCCTTTCAGTACAGTATGTTCTGGCATAAAACTGATGGGTATACAAGAAAAAACCACATTAGACTATCGGTTTCTTGTTGCATTTTAAAATAACACTGATAGACATGGTTCCCCACTAACATACAGATGAGCACAACTCAGCCTCTAACAATCCAGCAATTTACAATGATGTGGAAGAACTAAGGACCTTTCTGATTAAAGGGTTTGATTGTTATTATTATTATTATTATTATTATTATTATTATTATTATTATTATTATTATTAAACTACTCAAATACATGATAAACCTATCTGTTCTGAGCGTTTTTGTCCATAATAATATGACTTTAGGTTTTTTTAAACAAAGTGGTGATTAACTTGTCTACATTATTTAAATAAACAATTAGTGGATCTGTGTACCTCACAGCGTAAATAACTCAGTTCAGAAGGAAATGGTATGTTATTGCACTGTATCAGCAAAAGGTACACTTGCCAAAAGCAGCATTAAGAAGACAGTGACAGGAGCTATAGAAGTTTAATATAATTACTGAGCTGTCCCAATGCTCATTTAAGTATCCCAGCATATTATACAGTTTGTCTAGTATTTTTACAAAGACATATTCTATTTAGAATGGACTTTAGTGGGTAAAAACTACATATAAAATTGTAGTACAAAAAATATCTTTCATTACCTCAGGTAACATCTAGAAAACTCATTTGCTCAAGGAGAACATGGCACTTTGTTGAAAAGCCTATATTTATTTCCTGATAAATATTTAATGTTTAATGGAAAATTAAGGGAGGTCAGCTAGCCTGTACCCAATGAAAATGTTAGAAATGGCACAGAAGAGCCAAGCCCACTGAGACAGACATGTCAACCTGAGTGCATTTTACTGTATTTTTATAATGGAAATATATACTGTCCAAAAAAAGGATGAGAAACCTGAGGTGACACTATTTCAAACCACTAAAGGCTCAGCTCCAAAAAACCAGAGTGCAAAAATAGAAAGAGTCTCAGCCAATGATGGGAGGGTATGAAGCAACTCAAATAAGCATTTTGGATGTTAAAACTCCTACGTACTGGAATGAAAGCTGAAGAAATGCGTCTTTACAGTAAAGCACTAAACCCAACGTGACCAGTTCAGCATTGACTTTTTTTAAAACTACTTGCCCATATTTACGTTCTGTGGGATAAAAAAGTTCATAAGGGCATTTATTGATGGATTCAGGCCTATGTCCAGGAAATGTGGGATTGAGCAACAACTCTCCCTTTCTCCCAGAATGCATTGCTGGGGGTTCCTCATTGGGTCTGCATAGATACTTACAGTAATATAGGATATTCACTTCTTTACAGTACAAAATACTGTTTCTTGCCTACTGTTGCTTTAACCCCAGTGTATTTTCAGTCAATTGGCAGACTACACACGTATTTTCATTTGTGCCATTTCAAGTCAAAGCTTAACTTCTCAAGTATCCCACTAGCCAAATTCGGCCCAAAAAACAATGAGAATCTGTTTATCTGCTAAATGGCATACTTAAATAACAAATATCACATCCCCAAAACATAATCTTAAAGTAATGGCCAACCAGTGATAAGTAAAGCTAGACTACCCTATGGATGTCATCTTTATTGAGTATACATTAAGATGAATTGTGTTTAAGGATGGATATATTTCTGATTTTTTTATTTATTATTTGTATAATACAACGTTACAACAAAGTGTGACATTGAAACTGCCAAATTATTGTTGACAGCAATCCATACATAACTTGCCAAGCACATGACATTTTTGCTCAGCTATCCGAAGTATGCCACACCACCACTGTGTGTTGAGTCTTGTCACAGTTCTACATCAGGAGCAGACGAAGCTTGTAAAAATATACTGGAACCACCTTAGAAAAACAACTTCGACCAGAAGGAACCCTCCTAAGCAAACTGAAGGACAAATGGTTTTCTCCTCCATGACTGACATCAGTGGTCAGCCCATTCCATGAGGTAATGTCAAATATATGGTGAAACAAAGACCGAGGGAGCTTCATGCGAAGGGCCGCAAAAAAGCTGAACCGTAACCCAGACAAACAAGCGAAATATTCGCTATAGATTCTAGACTCTTGGAAAAACAGAAATGTGAAGAACATGGTCATCCCAGTGATCATTTGGGGAAAAATAGAATATGAAAATAGAAACCTGCAGCCAGGGCAGACTGATGGTACAGACAATTTTGGCTTTCAAGTGTTTCAGTGGAGGTAGGTACAAGTAGTGTGACAATCAAAATTTTTATGTCAATTCTGTTGGGTCATGTTTGTCCTCCATTTACTAAAATCTAAAATATGAACCCCAGGACATAATTACAAAAACAAACAGATGAATCATTACATTTGAGTTGGTATGTCTGCATACTTTTGTTGCAAGAAATTCCAAAATTGCACTTTTCCCAAGAACACTGTTTTATCTCCAGTGTGAGTCATTTATATTTTTGAGATCTGTGGTCACAAAAATTCCAGAGTGGTGTCATTTCTTACCAAAATTTCATCAACCAGGAAATACTTGTGGAGACAAAGTGAAGGTTACATGTAAATTAGGCTATTATAACATTAACCAGTGCTCATTAAGTACCTATAAATTGCCACTTTATGTTTACTGTTAAACTCCACTTTCAGCTCGACGTTTGAGTGAATCAGGGTAGTTCCTGAAAGCAATTTGAAGCATAATTTCTGTGTTAGCTTGAAAATCAAAAGGCTTGACACCACTAGTGTTTCCTAAAGGCTCTCTGACTTCATAAAAATTAAATATTAATGCCACCTGATAGGCTGGAGCTGTCTCATACATAGATAGCTCTCTTCCAACAAATAAAATAAACAAAAAGCCTTCTTTCAGCATATCCAATTTCCAATGCCTCTATTTAGGCATGTTACTGAAATGAAACCATTTATTTTGGCAATTTCTAACAAGAATGAAATTCTCTATATTGCCCCTGATGACATGAGTATTTCACATGAACTCTAGTCTGAATTTTCAGAGCCTGAAACTTTTCTGTTGGGAATGATAGGAACAAGAGTGCATTTGGAGTGCACACAGCAATGCCCACAAAGCAATTTACAATGAACTAAAATGGCCACAGACCTGTCAAACACTGACACAAGGAAATACAGAAGATCTTAACAAGAAAGTACAAAATGTAGCTGCAGGCAATCTCAAGCAATAATTTTCCAAATTGCTAGTGTTTTCTTTTTTTTTTCTTGTAGTTGTTGAAATCTTTAAACCAGACAGACGTGTTATTACCACTTATTCAATTTTGATGTTCAGAGCATTTGAAGCTATGCGACTGTCGTCAGCCTAAGGTTTCAGATGTCACCACATTTTAATTCCTGCTTTCAAAAGTCTAGATTTTTCCCAGGCTGTTTATGACCATCACGTTCATAATCTACATCTAACACAGAAGGCGATCCACACATCCATAAAAGCGGGTCTTCAAAAAGAGAAAGCTACTTCAAAAACATGAAGATGCTTTGCTAATAAAAAAAAAAAAAACAAAACAAAAAAAAACAGATCAGCCAAAAAGATCAGCTGACAATAAAAGGAAATGCCAGTTGTATGGTGACTGAAATGTGAGGGTGCATAAGGGAGACCTTTAAATAAAATTTTAAAAAGCCAAATAATCTCCTTGGAATTGCTGGTCTTTGTGTGGCGGATGGAGACAGTGAGACAGCGGGGTGGAGAGGTCGGAGGCCCGGCTGTTTACACAGTATCCAGGGGAAGAAAAGCTGGGCCTCCAGAACCGTCCCCTTCTCATAACACCACACCACTCAATAACGGCAGGAGAAAAAGCCCTCACGGCCTGTACCCGGAGTTATTCAGCCGCTGCTGCAACACAGGCCCTTAGACCAACACAGGCCATGGCCAATAACAGGCAGAACCATCTCCAGCAAACAGCACGGTCATTTCATTTTTACTGCGAATCAACAACTTTGGGAGGAACTTTCACGAAATTTTCACTCATAATTATTACTGAACATACAACATACTGCTTTGAATTCAAGTTTACATAGTTTACAAGTTTTCATAAATAAATTGAGACGGACTAAGAATGCTTAGTTGGACACACCGAGAGCACATTATGAGAGCAGTTCTGCCAAGGATGGTTCATTCATTTGTGGCATTTCACTTTTTCGTGATGAGACCCTTTTACGTTTATTATTTTTCATAAAAAGCCCATATTAAAAGCAACTGCCTTTAATATAGTGATATATGATGTAAAGCATTAACATTGCATTTAGCACAATAATATTGATTCTAAGCCTTTTTCAAAAAGAATTCCTAAAATACTTCAGAGCTGCAAAGAAGTAAATGTGGAAAATTATGTCCTACTGAAAGAAACCTCAGGCACTACCGTGATGCATAGTATTTCATACTTAAGTGCCAATTTTTGCATCAGCCTTAAGCCTTTCAAAAGCAAACAAAAGCTGGACGGAAATCAATCTCTGAACAGTAGCGGCAAACACATAGCTTGCTTTGTGTACCTATAAAGAGACATGCGATTCCACTCTCTAAAATTTAACAGCTAATTAAAAAAACACTGAATGCCCTTCCTCTGTCTGGTTGGCTTGCATTTTAAGTCTCACGCTTCCTCGTTACATGTTCAACTTGAAAGAAGCCTCAAAAATATAATGAGTGTAAACAAAGTAGAGATTACCATTTCATGTTAACATCATCATTTATTGTTATTTTGTTTGTTTACACATGCAAAATTATTCCTCGTTCTATGATACTGTGTTTAAATTTCACGTTTTAACAGAAAGTTTTTCATGAATTATTATCATAAATTATTATCGTAAGAAGTCACTGAGGTGGCAGAAAAGTGGCTATAAGTAATGTGCAGCATAAAATGTAATGATTCCATTGAGTGGAATGCCTTTTAAATTAAAAAAAAAAGAATGCATTTAAGTGGTACATCATGAAACACGACTTTGGGAAAGTGAAAATCTTGCAGAACAGAGGGGGAGAATAATGTGTGAGAAGCACTTATACCTCACAGAGATGTTTTCAGTCTAGATGCTAATGCTATGACAAACCTGACTAAAAAATCTCAAGTTAACAGTGGTGAAATTCAAGTTTTCATGTGTGAGTTTTTAGTTAGTTTGTTGTTATGTAGCAATGCGCAAAGCATCACTGCCTTTTATCTTATCAAAGTCATCTCAGATTATCCTTGGAAATCAGATGCTGACATTTTGAGAAATATATCCTGAGGCAGCATGGTTAAAATAAGCAAATAATAAAAAGGAAACTGACTGAATAGTTGCTGTTTTATTCTCAAATCTATGATTACCATTTTTAATGAAAAGATGTGTCCATCAAGAAAAGTGATACCAGCATACTTTCTCTCATACATTAAAAGGTGATATTTTAAATGAAATTGGGTTCTTACCGATTTGAAATTTTGATACTGTATTTAAGGCTCTTTGTGCCTGCACTCATAAAAAATTATAGTCTCTACTATATATTTAAGCAAACCTGAATACACTCAGAAGGCAATATGAGAATGCCACATGACCACATTAAACGATGCTTTAATATTGACTGACTTCAAAGAGCAAACAGAGTAAAAATTGCAAGCTGCAGCAACGAAAACAATAATTTCATTGATTATTATAAATTTGTCAAATTCATATTTCTCTCACTATCGTTAAAGTAGTAGTGGTGTTTACTTCTTGCACCTCTTAAGGTTAGGCTTACTGCATGTACATTTTTAAGGTTATGGCAATTAAGCTGCCAGGTGTGTTTCTACGACCCAAAAGCACATTATAAATGTCTTTCCAGAACAGCTATTTCTGCAGGTTGCGTCTTCCTCATTTCCACGATAAATCAGTAATCCATCCATCCATTATCTATACCCACTTAATTCAATTCAATTCAATTCAATTTTATTTGTACAGCGCTTTTTACAGAGAACTGTTACAGAGTAGCAAGGCAAGAGGCAGAGCAAAAAGAGCAAACAGAACAAACACCAGGCTTGAACCCCCAAATAGCAGGTACATAAGGTAAAAAAAACTCCCAGTGGGGAGAAAACCTTGTATTGGGTGAGAGGCAGGAATACACCCTGGACAGGTCACCAGTCTATCGTAGGGTAAATCAGAAATGTTAAATCCAGTTCAAAGTTATAAACATAATCATGATTTTGTGGTTGTGATTTGAACAAAAAAGAAACCAAATGTGATTTGTGGAACTTTAAACAAAATAAATTCAGTTTGCACAAATGGTAACTGTCAATCTTCTGAGGACCTCAGTCATTCAAAGGCAGCAACTGCAAGTGCAGGTTGGGCATTACAGGGGTAGTAACTGAGCACTTAAACCTCCGCTGTGCCATGACCTTTACTATGACCAGGACCAGCGGTTGCACAATCTTTGCTTTCTTCCATCAGGGGTAGAAAGAGTGAGTACAAATTGCCATGTTCCTCAGTTCCTCAATATATGCTGACTACATATATTTGGGGGCGAGAGAAAACGTGTAATAAAATAAGTAACTTCCAAAAACTGAAGCCAAGAACACACGATAAGATGAGAACCACAAACAGAAACACAAGTTCAAAAGCTCTTGAAATGGGGGGGGGGGGGTCTGGATCATATGTGTGCCACTATACCACATAATATGTCTGGCAACACAATCTGTGCCATATGCTGCAGGCTAATAAACAGAGGACCAGATCAACCGCATCATGATTTCACTATCAATTAATAAAGCTCAACAACTTCAGCTTCTGCCAAATGTGCGTTTATTTTTACCTTGATGCTTGTTCCCTTATCCAGGGCTTTGTTGTTGCAGTTCCACAGGCAACAGCTTGCAGAAAAAGCCATGTAGATCTTTTTCAACAGTAGCTGCCACTAGCATACAATTCATATAAGCTTGAACTTTGAAGCCATCACTTGTGACAATTTTGCCATTTTTATATTTATTTGTACAAAAACAGTTACAGCTTGTCATTGCAAGATCAATACAGCTAATAAGCACCTGACCCACTACAATATCTATGACATACTATTTATAATATGTCATAGATATGACATATTTCAGCATGCAAGCAGTCAGTTTCAGCAATATCTGTGGTAATCACTGATGCCAAATGTGTACAGAGTGCCCTAGGCTTTATTGATTGGTCAATAGGAGACAAGTCCAGAAGGCTCCACAGGCTGATGATATGAGAAAAGGGAGGGTCAGGAATCACACACAAAAGAGTACACACACACACACACACACACATGCACTCAACACACACACGAATGCACATGCATAGACGCACACACATTTTTCACTTGACCAGTTGATCTGTTGTCCCTTCACCACTCAAAATATTTTGTGCTGCACATGCACTGCCTTCCTGTATTCCTATCTTGAAATGAGAATTGAATTAATTTGACATCTGCTTTATAGACAGCTTTGCTTAGCCTATATGGATAGTCAGCCGACCATATAACATATCTAGCACCCACCTAACTAATCTAGGACATTTCAATATGACAACAGAAAATCTCGAACAAACGTTATCTTGTCAACAAGCACACAGAGGTGGGGGGTAAGGTGGGGGTTACCCTGCTGAATAACACCCTACTCCCTCCGTGGGCAATGCAATCGTGTGACGACCAGCCGTGGTCTGCACTGACACAGTCAGGCATCCAAAATGAGGAATGAGGTCAAATGATATACTTCCCTCTTTCCTAAGGTTTCAACAGGTGCGTCACACGGGACGAAATTAGAAATGTCCATTGAGAAAAAGGCTGATACTTAATTATCTAACAATGTGGCTGGAAATTCATGTAAATGAATTTCATTTCATTGTTTGTTTCCATTAAAAAGCAAAATTGCTTCCTCTCCACAAGCCATTTCTATTTCCTGCTGGAGACTAAGGTAAAATTACACTCGGTTTTATTATGAAAAATCAATTTTTTTTATGTAAAACCTTTTTTATATGCCAGAAAAAAGCTAAAATGTTGGAAGTCATAACTGTGTCAAACACTATCATGACATGGCAGCCTAAAAAATATTAACGTCATCATAGCATGAACTGACAACAATAACCGTTTCTTGGCATATGTATTAAACTAAAAAGTGCCTGAATTACGATATTATGATGACACTTTATAAATATACCAATTTAATATGTTTCAAGAAGAAAAAAAAACATTACTTCGAACACTACTTTAATTACTATTTAAACACTATTTTAACACTCTATTTTAAAAGTCTAGAAGAAAAGTTCAAATAGTTTAATGAGCAAATGTGATGTGCTTATAAGGTTTTCCATCACATGCTTGCTAATAGCGCTATCTTGTCCTGACCACAGTGCATGTCGAAGCACGCTTGGGGTTCGGCTCTGCTGATTATGTCTGAGGCTGGCCTGTCTGTAACTCCCACATGCCCTCAAGATGGCTACCAAGCTCCTTCTTCTGGGGGAAATAATATTTAACATCAACGGTGAACGCTGCAAGTCACTTCTGAAATGTTAAAACCGCCAATGGCCTCAAGGGAATTATTCAGACAACTTTCTAACCTCGTAAAAAATATCGGTACTTATAAAAGGAGGCCGCTCGCAGCGCATACATACATTTTTTTTTACAGATTGTGCCACGGAAAACTGTATTAAATCAATGGGATACCATACGTACAGTAAATGTGTACCTGCAATGCATACACAAAACCCATACAAGCCTCTCATACAAACTATTTCTGCTTGGCCAGATGATCAAGCCAAATTTCTTAATTGTTTGTCTAATTCTCACATAGGTATTTAAGGACACCACAGGTTTAAATGACATTAAGCCCTACATTAAGTTTAATTACATTCATTCATTCAGAATTCATATTTACACAGCATTCCGCATAATGTGAAGAATAAAAATGGATCCAGCTGCAATAAAACTAGATTTATACATCTATAAATGTTATGCAATCTAAAACAAGCCGTGAAGACAGTCAAATTGCCTGAACTTCAGTGTGCACTGCAGACCTCACGAAGCTTGAGACTACAAGCCAAAAGGCTCAGAGATAACCTCACATAGCTTTTAAAAACCAGGGAAATTCCTATTGTTGGCACATGCACACCAGGCCTCCTAAGACCTTAGGCATATAATGAAAACTCACATGTCCCGGCTGCACAAAGAGCTGCCTACAGAACAAATACAGACAAAATGGAGACAAAAAAACGCCTGTTCGGGAGTACGCTATCAGCTATCACAGCAGCCTGCAGCCGTGAAACTGCAGAGTGCAAATGAATGCATTATTTATAAACAATGAGGTGCTTTTTTGTGTCAAACTGGAAACATCAAAAGTCATAAAACTCCGAAAGAGGAAAGCCCTCTGCTCATTCACAACGGCTCAGCCTGCTGTGGACAGACTGCAGGTCTAGGCTTGCATCCACAGTATTTAATAAATCTTACCTCAGAGTGGGAAAAAATCCCTAATGTACTGATTAACTGATGACATCTTTATGGCTTTAAAATTACCATTGTTGTGCCTCAATCACTCACTAATAGTATATTAATGGTAGTGTATGAGCATTCATATTTTACCACACTTCCATTATCCTTCCTCTTTGATATTGTCCAGGACTGATTATAATGTCAGATATTTGTTCTACCAATGTGCATCGCCTGTATCCACTCATAGGAAAGGACTAAATAACATACCATGAAGGCTATATTGTAAAATTAGCATTTGAAGATATAAGTAATATTGTACAGCACTGTAGACTATTGCCCTAATTGTGCATCTGTAATCTAACATTCTTGATTTTTAATGTGGCTGTTAGTGTGATCAAAAAAAATGTCCCTAGCAAAGACAAATATGCCTATGAAACTCTGGCATCCACTGACTGACTTATTGCATGGTATTGTAATGGCTTTCAAGGTGACAAGGGGTGGGACAATGTTCAAAAGCACGCGTTGCCAAGTGACCAAAAGGATCTTGGCTAACAAAACTACCAATGGATTCTCCTTATTGACTAAACATTGTCCAAGACACCCCTCATCCAACAAATGTCAAAGGAAGAGATCCTGTAGCATGATCTAGCCTACATTTTTCAGCCAGAGGTCATCTTTTCTGTTCGTTTAGTGATTTCCAGCAATGCAGTTGATTGTATAATGTTATTTCCTTTTCCCCCCCTACAATTTCAATAAATAAGTTTTATATATGATGAGAAATCATTTAAAAACAACAGCTGGTGCATGATTTAACAATGCCTGTGTTTCCAATCAATACGTGATGTATCATGAATTCATGATATTTCTTTAAATGTTTATGTCAGTCCCAAAGTTACAAAAATACCTGAACAACTCTTAATGTCCTTTTCCATCCTGCTAGACTTCAGCACTGACCTAGCTCTTAACTCTGAAGGATAATTGCTTATGTCTTTGCTATTTATCAAGTGCATTGTGACTCGTGTGTTTAAAATCAGGTAACTCCGGTTTCAATTAAAAATGAGCTCAGACCCAAATTGATAAATAAGTAATAAGTACTTAATTGGCCAAATTACTTATTTTTGGGCGCATCCAATGGTCAGAGTTGCATTACAATAGAAATGAAGATTTGTTTAAAAGAAGAATTTTCATCCAACAGAATTAAAGGCCCTTTTTTATAAGCAGAGAATAGAAATTAAGAAGGCCTCATTTTGTGGTTGACAGTCAAAAAAACATGCCTGCATGAACTTACAGTATTCATTTCTATCAGAGTAATGTACACTCTGAAGCCCTTTCAGAGGATCAGTTATAACTTAGTAGTTATTTTTCCACATTACCCACAGTATTAAATGTGCTTTTATTCAGCAGATGTACAGGATCACTGAACATAAGGATAGTGTAAAAATAATCACAGTCCTGGATACCCATAAATACAAAGCTGGACAGGTACAGGTTGTATTTTCTGGGGGGGGGGGGGACTCCTCACAGAAAGGCATTCAATGGCATCACATGGAATGTACAGCATAATTACGTATCGTAAATGATGCAACATCATACATTACGGCACAGCAGCATGATTGCGGTCACTCCTGCCATTTAAAAATGAGAGCGGCCAGCTTCCAGTGGCTCGCCCGTGCCCCCACACATGCATCATGTGGGAAGCTGCGACCAAACCGTCATTTATCCTGCTCTACAAGGAGGGACTACGGAATCCGAAAATGTCCTGCAAATAATAGATGAACCAATATTGGACATAATTTCATTCATATTGGATTTCAAATGATCTGCTGTCGTGCTGCTCCTCATTGTGTCAGGGCTGCCAAGTGGTCACTTTCTGTTTTTATTTGTCCTATATATCTCTTCATTATTTTCTGGGGGACATATTTGCCTCGTTATGACAAAACTGGGCCATAAATTGTAGGGCGTTAAAGCTCATCTCTGACAAGGATTAAAGAGTTGTATCTACCAAGAACATCACTTAATGTTGTGCCACCAAAATATATTCCCTTTCGTGTTTAGATGAATATCTACATACACGAGTCATGTACTGTAGCTGAAAGGAAATAACTCTTAAAGTAAGAAATGTATGACTCATAGATAATGAAGCTTGTACATGGTATAAATGTCTGTAGTACTGCATTAAGTGTTATTTATTTGTCGGTTGAATTTCATAATTTAGGAGAGAAGGCCTGATGCATTATTTCAAAACTCATGATTGGCTTCATTTTCATATGCATGTGTTGCAATGCATTATGTCTCTCATCGGCCAGCAGTAGAACTACAAATCATATATTTTATCATCTTAAACATATTTCACCTGCGGACTACACATGTCTGAAAGCAATTACATAAATGTGTCACCTCTCCTCCATACATAGGTGCCAAACTTACAATTGTTGCTCAGTAAAACCTCAAATATTTCCCTGAACTATGGAGAACCTTTCTGTGTCTTTTAAGAGGATTAATAATTAATATAGGGGTATTCCAACCCAAAGATTTTAAATATAATGACTTAATTCTTGGTTTAGCCGTCAGCGTTGTGGCACCTGAAACCTGATATCCTGAAAAGCTTTTTTCCCCTCTTTTATTTATCACACGTTGGAGTGTCCCTTTTATATTGGGTTTGTGTGTAAAAAAATAATAAAACAAGTTGCAACAACATAACTCATCCACATAGCTAAAGGACATATCAACTGACACAGTGTACCTACTTGGAAAAAAAAACATACAGTAAGAAATCTGATTTATGGCCTGTTTAATTTTTAAATGCCTACTCCCTTGAAATGAAGACCAATTTCCAACAGCAAATTACATAATTGATTACTTCTACCAAATTTATAGAAATATCTCTCACAAAGTGACCAAATACCTTTTCAGTGTCTTAATCAGGCTGCATTTTATTAAGCCTTTCACATAAACTGTGTCTTGTGTCATTAGATTCTTAGAGATAACTTTAATTATTGCAGATGATAGAATGTTGGCCCCCTGCCAGTGCACTGAAGCATCATTGCTTCCCTTTCACTTTGAATTAAAATGATTTTGCGGTGCTTCCATTCCCAGTGTTTGTGTAACGTGTGAAAGCTGGTCCACTAAAGTACAGCATCGTGAAGTATAGTGATGTAGACAGACAGGGTGATTCCAGCATGTAATAGCATAACCACAACAATTTAATATTATAGACCTCTATAAAGCCTAATGAACAGTGATTCCATGAAGGCAATGTCTTTAACTGTTCCTACTAGCAATACACCTGACCACCTTTTTGAGAAGCCGACATTTGCATAAGTACTTGCACATTATGGCTAATGGAAGGGCCTGTTCAGGGCCAAGGGTATAACGTTGGCACTAAAACTAATTTATTCATTTTTATATTTTAGTTTTAGTTTTTAAAATGGAAGATAACTACAACCACAATGTAAAATCACAATAAAATATCTACAATAACGCATTACAACTGAGCAAAGCCTGGAACACTTTACTAGAGCAAGCTATTGGTGATACTAATTAGCACTATAAGGAAGCAATGATGGGCAGGGACCTAAGTAATTCATTAATGGCAAGTACATCACTTCCACTTTAGGCTTCAGCACAAGCTGCCCAGCTCTTCAAACAGGAAGTAAGACATCAGTCACAAACATTTAAACAATGAGGGGAATGCATGCCAACTGAAACGCTGTCTTTGGTGCGCAGAAGGAGGAAAGTGGACGATGTGCTTGATGTCAGTTTTCAATGGCCAACAATGGGAACCGGAAACAAAAGAGCCACCCCAGTGCAGAATTTCTCAACCTCTGTCTGCCAACCCCAAGAAGGTGGAAGGAGGAGACACAAGGGGGGTTGGAGAGAACAACTTCTCTGAGATAATCTGTCCTAGAAATGCAACTGCAGAAAGGGGTTAGAACTGAAGTGAATCCGTGCCTAGACCTGAAGCTGGAATCCTTTGTGATTACAATGACGCTTTCTATAGCTTAGGCAAGGATGGAAAGAGGGGGCCCCTTGCTTTAATCCCATACTACTGACAACGGCCTGGACTAGATGAGGAGTCTGTTCACCAGGCCTACTCGGCAAAACCAGGCCCCACAGACAACGGCAGAGACACTCGGGGCTTGGACGGAAACAAACTACAAAGCATCCTTTCAACAGCCCTGGCTGAGCACTTAAAGATGGGAACAGCTGGTACACTCTGAGAGAGAATGGTGTCCGAAAGGTCAACACACAAAGCTTCACTTGCTCTCTTCTTCAGTGTCCAGTTCAGGAGCAGAATTGGGCATGACAAACATGGGCTTTTTCAGTTGAATATGGCCCAATCAATCATTCAAAACTAACTATATATTAATATTGGGGAAAGGTATTGGGAAAAGGTCTAATATCTAGGAAAAATGAAAAAAGTTAATATCAGTAAGGCTTTCAATGCTAAATGTCTTGACACTTTGGCGTTCATCAATCATGCTAAGCTCCATACGGAAGTAAATTCAACTACCGTAAGAACACAGTGTTAATAGTTCCACAAAGGAAAACCTAAAGTACCCTTTAAAGAGAAAGTATCATAAAATGACCATGTCACTTATTTCAGATCTTAAACACAGAATCCCTGAATCGCTGCTGAAACACCCATACAGAAGACATCCGTTTTCCTGACGTCAGCATTGGCAAACATGAGACTTATCCCATGAGTACCCACATCAGAGCCATACTGGAAGAACAGATTAGTTAACCACAACACAATAGAGTGTTACAGTTTGTAGTCCTAAAACCCAGAAGTAAGTTTGCTTTTTTGAGCCATGTGTTCCCTCGTCAGATTTCCAATGCATTTTTCCCATAGGGATTTCATTTTTTGCCAAGAATAAGGTCTGTGGTGAATATAAGCCTAAGAGAGCTCCACGTTTTGTCCTATGAGATAAATTACACCCATTAATATCACCACCGTGGATTTTGAAGCTATTACGTGCTTTTAAAAAGTAAGTTGTTAACAAGCTGCTATACTGAAACTACAACAATGGTTTCTGGCAACCCGCCTGCATGTGACATCTGTTGTAGTTTCAACATGCAACTTGTTAGCAACTCACTTTTTTAAAGCACATAACTGCTTCTAAATTAACGGCTGAGATATTAATGGGTGTCATTTAAAACGTGAAACTCTCTTCGACATAACCACAGACCATATTTTCGATAGAATACAAAATGCCTATGGGAAAAATTAATTAGAAATTTGCTGAGGGAACCCATGGCGGAAGTAACTCCAGAATTTGCCTACAAAAAGGCATAATCACTGTAACACTAATACCTCTTACATACTAATAAATAGCTGGCAAGCTGGGAAGGTATCAATTTTAAAGTGGTTGTGCATTAAATTAAAATGATTTTCAAACTAGTCATTCTAGTGACATTACCTAACCAAGCTGACTGGATCATAATTAACACTCAGGTCAGTGGTACTCACTTCTTCTATCTATAACTATCATGGCTGACATTAGCTTTCTATCTAGTTTTTCCATTTCTCAACCATGTGTGTATACTCCATCAAGATGAGATGGAAAAACCTGAAAATTAAATACACTCAATACACTTTAAACACACTCAAACTCCTTAGTTAGCCACTTCTGACAAACCCAACACATTATTTTAGAGCTAGCACCAGTTCTTATTATTTGACATGACTGACATAGTGATAGAGTTGTGCTACAAGATTTACCAATGAGTGGTTCCAAGGAAGACCTCAAACATTGCATATTTTTAAAAAATATTTCTTATAGCGGGCTTGTATAATATTAAATGCATTTCTGTATATTAATCTGACAAGAATCAACAATCTTTGATTAGGCTATATTATGGTTCATGCAGATCACCAATCCTGTTTGCTACATAAAAACAAACTAGGCATGCTTTTCTGTCACTGAAGTATGATATGAGTTTATGCATATCTCTTATCTGTCATTACATGTTTTATGTACTTTTCCCATTAAAGTTATTGTATGGTTAAATTACACTTTATCAAGCATTTTAGTGAATTAATCCAAAAACAAATGCAAATTAATATCTTGAAATGTTTCAAAAGACATGCAAAGGCCATTTTTACATCTACAATGTATATCATAACCAAACTTTCAGACAAATTGTCTAGATGGTGTATTGCACAGAAATACACAATCTGTCCTTGAGAGCTACAGAGAGGATGTTGAAACAAAACAAATGTGGAAGAAATACACTTAACAAAGGCGAATTGTTTGAGCTAAACGATTAGCCTGGATCACACTTGGTCCGGTAAAGCTTCTTAAAACAGAGCCCATTCACCACCACTTGTATAATAACAACATGCTGACTATGACTTGGCTAAAACAATAGCAACATGGTTTAGACTTTACAAAGAAAATGTTCAAATGTTTCTTGTTTTTTTGTTTTTCCTGGTTTACATCACAAGGTGTATCACTAGCAGCTGCTAACCTACAAATATGGAAAGAATTTACCTTCACAGTGGTAAACACTGCTGAAGCTGTGTCTTCTCTGGTAGCATTCCTACATGCATTCATATCAAATACGAAATACTTACAAGATAATAAGTATCAGGTTACAATGGGTACAAAAAATAATAATGTAGTTTGATGATGGTTTGTCACTCATGAACAGGAACACTGTAGGCTTGATGTTCATGTTACCATGGGATAGGGGGAAGAGTGACCCCCTCTGGTCTTCCATTACGGCTCCCCCCCGCAGCATTTCTAGAACATTCTGCAAACTCCGGCTTCGCTGACCCCACATAGCTTTTTATTGTCTGTTATCATCACTGTTATCATCTGCTTGCTGCACAGACGTTTTTTTCCCCCAGAATGACTTACAGCCTGTAACATTTGATGTCAGTACAAATTTGCTACTTGTACATCTGAAAATTTTGTATACTGGAAGTACCTGGAGCATTTAAAGTTTAGACACTGCACATAGGTACCCCATGTGCACAGCCCAGTACATTCACTTCAGTGCACTCTCCTGATCTAAAACTCTGGTTGATAATTCAAATTCAGCAAACCCTCCTTGTAGGGTGTACTGGGATTTAGGCTATGTCTGCTGAGCTATAGCATTCATCCACAAGATCACAAGATTAGCTGGATCGGTATTTAAGGTTAAATGAAGAGAAACATTCAGAGAAAATTACATTTATTTTTCTCATGAATACATTCATAAGAAATCTACATAAAATAAATTAACTCACTGAGGTTATTTTTGAAGAACATGGAAGCCTTGATTTCACCATTTGTTCTGAAATGAATGCAAGTGAGGTTTTTTTACAGTTTGATGAGTTCAGCAATCACCAAAATTAGGTCACTAACCTGTTTGTGAGAAAAAAATCTAGTACTTCCATGTGTTCGTAATTTGAAGTGGATCACAAGTGATGATTAAATTCAGGGCAGAGTTTCACAGAGCTCTTGGAGAATAAAAGCAGGTTTTACTAATCTGTAGTGCTGTAACTATTTGTTGCATGAATCAAAATACATATCCCTACATTTTGTCAATAAAAAATCCTCCCCATTGCCACATTTATTTAAAAAATGTCCATCAGATAGTTGACCGTAAAAGCAAAATTCCATTTAACATTCAAGCACGTATTTAGCAAAACCCTTGACACATAGTGGGTTCCCAGCATCAGGGCGTGTAAATATGGATGTAAACCTCAATCATGAGAAAAATTTCTGCATCAGCTACAGTGATAGCTACATGATATTTGGTCATGGAGGTGCAAAAGACATAAGAAAAAAACCACTGCCAATCATTTTCACTGTTGGAATTCTACAGTTCAACTCAATATGCTGCCATGTTCCACCAAGAAGTGTCATGGTGTCAGCCTTCCCCATCCCTATCAGAACATGTGACATTTTACACATTTTTGCAAGGGAAAGGTCACTGGTACAAATTCAACTGTGATATGCCTTTTCACACAAATTGTGGAGATCGTCCTTCAAATTTTTCAGAAAAGCTACTATGGGAGTGATCACTAATAAGCTAATATGCTAAGCAACGCTGATTGTTTTTCTAAGCTGAAATAATATTTCATCCAATAGTAACAGATTTTTTTATATTGGTCATTCAAGCTAAGGAGTTCCCAATATTTTTTACAAACTGAAAAACTGATGTCTAACTGATGTCTAAAAGTGTGTACTTTTTATCGCCCAAACATCTGCATGGACAAACAGTGATATGATTTTTATAGCATATCATCCGCCCGTGTATTACTATGCACATGCACTACAACTCTGTCATTGATTTCCACCTAGAACTACACAGCAAAGTGAATATCCCCCTGAGCAGCCAAATGAACTTCCTGTGCTATGTAGCAGGCTTTTGTTTCCACGGTGTTCTGTGTTTGACTTCTGCAAGAGGAACGCACAAAGATACCCTGAAAAAGTCAGGGTGGTGATACTAGCCACTGCGGTCTCTTGAATATTAGCGGACAGGGGAGCTCTGACTGAGTGCACCGTGAAACCGGCGCTAGGCTATCCCCGTCCCGCAGAGCAGCAGAGCCTACTTGCTTCTCTTCTGTCGCAGTGCTCAGACGTACAATAAAACATCATTATTTGGAAAGGGAGTCAACTCACCCAGGGCTCCAGCTGTAAATGAGTGGCGAATTGAATGGTGGCTCTAGGTGCGGAATTCCCTTCTCCTGAAGCTGGGACACAGGAGAGGGGGAGATGAGAAATGAGCCAAGACTGAAATGAGGAAGTAATTGCTGGAAGCGACAGTGTTGCTGTAAATTCCCGGTCTGAGCTGGATGACAGAATGACAGGGGCTGGCCTAGGCCCCTGAGATTGCTTAATTTCAGCTCTAGAGATTTCAGCGCAGGTCAATTTTGGGGTGACACTCTATATTAGGGATGAAAAATCTCCTATGCCCAGCCACCCACCTTGGATAGGGCCTATAGACACTCTGGTAATGTTTTATCTAATATTACTGGCTTCCTTTTAGGGCCACATATTTCACACACAGCTTGCTGACATTGTGTGCACTGTGCAATTTCAGCAGTATCATCACACTCTCTAAATGTGCTCAATTTTGAAACACATTGGAAAAAGGCAGATTAACACAATTAAAACATAAATAAACTGCATTAAGGATAATTGTACATTAGCTTAGCATAGTAGGCTATATAGCAATGTTGACAGCACAAGAGCCAAAAAAGCCAATCACGGACATCCAATTTAAGCCTGTTTAAGTGTTGTCTAGCTGAATCCTAACACAACTTTGTTTTTAAATCAGGCCTGCCAGTTGGATTTCTCTCCCCCTTACCCTGAGCCTCTCTACACTGTGTAGTGCTTAGACTCAAAATGCCAATGCATTACAATAAATAAAACAGGTTCAAGTAACAAACACATCAGTATACATGAGATGTAACATCAATAAGGAAAAAGTGACTGGTCCACGGCAAAGAGTATAACAGCACCATCTTGCATTAATCCCAGGAGGAGCACTGATGTTACACCTCTGAAAGGTTAACTACTGACCTACTGTAAATAGCCAGATGTATGAAAACCCAGTATATAAAACGTAAGCAGTGCAAGTGACTACGGAAAAAGGGCGTGCCCTAAGCAAATAAATAACTGAAGTGGTTGAAAGCAGGCTAAGGTTTTATTCAGTTACCAGGGGCAGGGATCAACTCCTGATGCAGCTCTTCCATTACTAGGCCTTCCTATGTGGCTGAGCACAGGAGAGTTGCCAGATTACTGCAGTACCACAGTAAACGTGCTCCGTTTAAATTCCAGAATGCTTCCTCCAATCAGAAGATCTTTGGCTAAAAAGGCAGCTGAAGCCTAATTATTTTTTAAACAATTTAATCTTTCTAGGTAAACACCACATTTCAAAGGATGTATTGGTGAGGGCTTTGCTAATGCTGTAGCTAAGTGTTTGCTAATTGTTTCCCAGGTAGATCATTGACTGAAGTTTTGTGATAGTGGTTTAGCATTAAGTAATCAATAACACAGTCCATTCTGGAAAGCCGGGTACAAAGTTGTCCCAGGATCTGTAAACAAATATGGGAAGAAAAGCTGACATCAATGAGTAAAAGGAAGTCTTAATCGAAGGACACAGTGTCATTAACACCCCAGAGATAACACTCTTCCTTCAAAACAAAATGTTAAGGAAACACAATAGTCACCAAATCTCACCCTTCAAAAACAAAACCAAGGTCTTCCCAGTCACTTTGCTAGCTGTATTCTAGCAATGACACCAAACTGATAACTGATAACACAGGAAATGCACACACCTATGCCACTAGTGCAGCTAATATAAGGATTCAAGGACTCAAATACAATAGGATTTCCAGATGTGGAGACTTTACATAATTCATACTTAACTGGAAGGTACACTACATGCCAAATGTTGAATAAATTAAGACCTAGGAGGTAACTGGATTGTACTTTTCTTAGTGCTCCTGGTTAAAGAGTTTTCACCACACATCATGGTTATGGCAGATTCATTTGGCCAGGCAAACCATGAATGCTGCTATAATGTACACAATAATAACCACACACAGATAGCACCCAAGGTTTAGGCTAACAGCTAATACAAAGAATAGGCTATAAAGTGTAAGTCTGTCTGACAGTATATTAAGGAATATAAGAGTCCAGTTTCCTGTAATTGATATCAAATTGATTTTTGCTGATTTTCACAAGCCTTGAGCTTGAATCAATGCTGCATCCAACTTAAAATATTTCAACTATCAAAAGATGATATTGAATTTACAAACCCAGAAATAAGTGGCCAAGACTCAAATTCCTCTTTATTTCATTAGTATTTACAGTAAAAAAGCACTACATGACTTTGTAACTGCCCTCAGTGCAGAACTAGTAACAAAATGTCAGCATGAGCCAAATATACAAGACTCTGTGAGTACAAGACAAAATTGTCTGTATGAATGTCACATTCTACAATAGGTGAATAAACTACTGTATATCCAAAAGGAAGCAAAATAGTGACCAGGTCCAAATATATCTTGCCATAAACATGACATAAGCTAAATCTGCAGAATAAGAGAACAAGAAAGCAACTTGAAATTGTGGCACTACACTGACCATCTGTTCCACTAAAGGTATGTACGTGTATATATGCATATGTTTATACACGTCTTTAAAAATAATACGTCTACAGAGTGTTTATGCAAGAGGGGTTTTTAGGAGCATTGTGAAATATTTGTTAAGAAATGCCCATTTGGTTTGGTGACAGTTGAATATGAATTCTCCCACAAACGTCAATCATAAACCCTTCAAAAGGCAATCCAATATGACCCGTTACTTGGGTCACCGCCTTTCTTGTTATCTTAGAAACACCTACAAAGCTAAAGCGGTTAGTAACCTCATCTCTGGACATATTCTCTCACAAAAGGTGTGTCTGTTTACAAAACGCCGAATGCTACGCTAACCCAGCCCGGGACGCACAAAGCCCCAACCGAGTGATCTCGGCAGAAGATGAAAGACGGAGCGTCTGAGCCGCGGTCTGGGCACCGCCGCGCGAGCTGCACGTACGTGTCGAAGCGCTCTCGTCATCTCTCAGCCAGACAGGTGGGATCACCAAGACGTGGGCACCGGGGCTCAGCGGGAATCTTAGCGCGCGGCGGGCCAGACGTCTTTATCCACTTTGATATGTGCTCTCCGGCTGCTATAAGCGATGAGCAGGGACTTGTCAGACCCTTTATGCGATGAACACTGTTTATTAATCGCGGCTCTCTGTGATATTTCTCTCACCACTCCAGCACGTGTAATTAAGCTTTAAAGGGCACGCTCTCCAAGCATCTGAGATTCATTTGTTTTATCTCTTTTTTTGAAGATTTTTTTTTTTTCTCCCTTCAGGTCAGAGCTGTTCACTGAGGATGTTTCAGTCTTATGCGTCATAAACGACCCTGCGTAGGGCAGGCCTATTTGAAACCTCACTGTATTGCCATCGCTTTTTCAGTCACAATGTTTTCTTTTGTAAAATGTTGGGCTAAACAAATAAATTATACAAAGTAATCACTTTTCACAAAAAGCATAGACTTACAATATATCAAATGGTTAAAACTCCCATAAACATTGAAAACATTGTAGTTATGTATTTTCTGCTATAAAAAACATTAATTAGCCACTCATTAATTATGCAAAATTATAAATAACCATTATTCAATATTTATGAAGCTGCTATGAAAAACCTTTGATATTCATGATACTTTTCAGCTGAATATAATATCTGGAAACCAATACTGCTGATTCAGTGTCAGTCAAGTGCTGGTGTCAAGTAGGGCATCAGTGAAAAATGTAAGCAAGCACGGATACTTGATATCTTATTTCACTCCCCTGCTTCGTGGAAGTTTCACCATGAAACCAGACAAGCGGGCAGCCGACCAGGGTCGCATGTGGCTAAGTGTTCTGAGTGACGTTTAAACAGGAAACATCATCCCAGTACAGCAACACCTGAATGACCAACCAGCGAGAACGTGGTGCACTGCATCCTGTCACACAGGGCTTTGCGAAGCGGACTGTCAAAGCGCATGAACGGGCCGGCTCGGCATTTCTAAAGGGAGAGCTATTCTTGTGGAAGACGTTGTTTTTGTTCCTTTGCGTTTTCAGACTGTCAGAAGCCGGAGCTTGAGAAGTGTGAAAAGACAGGCAGGCAGCACACCTGTTTACCTTGGCATGAGGTTACATCAGTAAAGACAGAGCAGGCAAAGGGCCAGTGAGCTGTCGCCTCCAGATTTATTTAGCAGGATTCAGGTAACATCCTTCCACATGTTGTTCAGCCGTCGCAACCCTTAGCATGAACAACTAACCATACGCTGCCACAAGCCATTGAACAGTTAACCTCAGAACGAATGAATAATGGTGGGACCTTTCTGGTATACTTCTGGAAAATACATATTATTACATTTATTGTGGCGCACATATGTGTGTGTATATTTAGATATATCTCACCTGAACAATAACAAAATGATTAATTGAATGTATTTTACAGCGGTGTCCCTGCAGACACTCCTTAACTGCTGTGCTTACTGCTCTAAATGTAATCATGAGAACTCTGATGATGTCAGGGGCACTTTCCCTTTGATAGATAGGCCTAATATAAACTTTTATGGTTCCACTGTGTCAGTCATACCTGATAGAAATACATGGCTGGGCATGGATGTGGGCAGGAGAGGGTGGGGGGCATTCTGTCTAATGTCAAACACAAGAGACATTTTCTGAAGTGCCTTATTGGCCCCGCCCACTTCCTCAGAACAGGCCTGGCCCTCTCTGCTGAGGTTGTGTGGGGTCTTTGCTTAATGTCATCATTAAGAGTACAGTCATTGGACTGCCTCGTAATGTGGCTCATTTTAAATGGGTTCGTTCACAGTTTGCGAATAAATCTGTAGATGTATTTCCATTCTCTGACTGATCATCAACCTTTAATTTTTCATCTAGATGTTTGGTGTTGCCATTTAGGTGCAGAATGTGATCTGAGAAGCATTAAATAGTAAATCTGAGACAGCAGAAACAAAAATGATTATCATGGATGTTCAAGACTGCCAGTGTATACAACATGAGCATGCAACACCAGGCAGCCTTCTTACAAATGGCAAAAGTTAAATGTGTCGAAAATAATGTAAATATAGACAAAGAAATGACTAATTTAAGCATGTCTTTTCATAAAAATAATGTGTGTACAGGGCTAAGCTTTGTCTTACCACATTCTAAGTTTAAGAGCCTTAAATAAAATATTTGGCTTCCAGGTGTTTCTGTTGTATTGAAAATGGCTTGCTTCCCCATTCTGCATAACTGGATATTAGCTCAATTCAAGCCAAGATCCTTGTTATTTCAATCTTAACTGTCTGCAGCAGAGCATATCAAACCATCCCAGGGTTTCACGTTGTCAGAATGACTTTCAAACAGTTATGGCATAGCTGAACAATGTTTCATCACTGCAGGCTAAACATACAGTGTGAAGTGCACTTTAGAGGTGACAATCAAATATCATGACAGCCATGGTGATCTACAGCATCTAAATCCCTATGCAGCTCCTGACAAAAAGCCAGTAGTCCAAAACCTGCCTCGATTAATTGACTATTCAAATCAATCAATCAATCAGTTAAAATCAGAAAACTTGAATAACAAAGATTCCCAAGTCACTTCAAGCATATCACAGTCCATCCTCAAAGTTAAACACTTATTGAAAATTCACTGTTCATCAGGTCCAGTATAGTGAAAATGTTCCACTTAAAATCTGATTACTGCTTGCTTATTCGTTCAAATGCTGGTACTTTAAAAATAATACACAATCATTTTCAAATTGTATTGCAAAACTATATCTTTTTTCATTAAGCGTTGGTTTGCGAATTCATAAGTTACGTAAAGCAATTTCAAGTATACAAGAACTTCATGCAATGAACAAGTTTAGCAGCCTTTAGCAAATACCATGCACAATATATAAACTATTAGACTGCATTAAATACATTAAAAAGTAAACTAAATAAACAAATAACTCATAATGCTGCTGGAAACTTGTTTTAAAAGGAAAAAAAGAAAATGGAGTGCTTCTATACTGACTTAAAAGACACTGTGTTCACTCATTATTTCCAAGCGACATAAGTTTGAAGCGGCACGTCCTATGCCAGGCAAAATAAATATCAGTTAACTAACTATATCAGTAGTCTTTTTTCAATCTATTTCCTGTGTATTACCGATCTAGATATCACAATGTATAAATTACAGGTCAGATTATATTGTGGCCAGCTAAGAGGAGCTGTGACACATATCCAGAAATCCTGTGTTAATTCCCTGTCTCTAGGGATTTTTGGCGCCATTAACGCATGTCTACACACAAAGAGCAGGAACTGTAGTGCTGCATGTCAAACACACTTCGCTCTCACTTTAATGATTTTCTTAGCAATACCCTTAAAGACAAACAAAATGTATGTCATGAACTTCCTTTTTTCAATGAGGTGTTTATTAAATTAAGGATGATTGAATTGGTTTGTAAAGATAAAAGAGTTTAATATGTGGCTGTAATTTAAGTCCAGCTCCACAGACCGGCACTATGAAAAAAGGGACAGTGAGATAAGACAGATAACGGAAACACAGCCGTTTCCCGTTGTACCTTCGGCACACTGGAAAACAAGTAAATATTTGATGCCAGTTAACCTGTCATCACCATCTGAAATTACAAGAGGCCAAAAGACACTTCTCATTTTGCAGAACCTCAGCATGCTTTGAAGTAACAAAGCTGTGGTGAACGAGATGCCTTCTGAACAGTTAAGCAAAATGTGTAATTGAAACTGTAGTGTTTTTTCTTTTTTTTTGGGAGGGGGGGGGGTTGTTTTTTATTTGTTTGTTTGTTTGTTGGGGGTTGTTGCTTGTTTCATATTTTTACAAAATCGATTGTGTCTGTAGTGACTTATTTGGTACACTCAAAAGCGCAGGTTTCTCGTTTACACTGTATGGTGCTTAGGCCTATACGTTTCACTGCAAGATTCTCAGCAAGTTTCTACCGTTGTTACCAAATTGTCAGTCTGCGGCAGAAGTGAAAGGTTTGGTAAAAAGTATAATACATCACAAATCATGACAGCACGTCCAGGTGACCCCCCTGCCCCCCATAAATATATTATTACATAAATTACCTCGTTGTCACAGAAAACTTGTTATAAAAAAAGACAACAGTTACCAATAATTGATCGAGCTATGTTCTGGTGTAAGAGCTCGGACTGGCTATATCTACCGTAAAATGTAGGCCCTATGTTTTTTCAAGGGCGGCTACAAATGGTTTTTAACCTAAAATATTTACATCCTCCGATATTTAGTCCACAAATATTTACATTTAAAAACTAGATATTAGGTTTGTTTTTGCACAACCTAGCAACTATCATCTACAAATGTAGGACAGTTTTACCAAATGTAGGAATTCAAAGGCAGCTTAAACTGAAATGCATGCAGCTGCAGACTTATTTCCTGATTACAAAATTGTGTTAACTGTCACAGCACAAAGTTAGCAAGGTAGCTTGCGAAAGCAACACACCGTCTTTCACAAATAAGTAAAGCTAGCTGGAATGTATACCTTACCTCAACATCGGCAATAGTTAGCCGCTTTTATTCAGTAATTGAATATTTAACGTTCCCCATACAGCAAACGGTTCAGCAGTTAAAGTCGAGTTGCTACTGACTAGGCCTAGTAACAATCCCTCAGAAGAAGAAAAGCGCTAATTTAAAATAAATGATGGCTCAACCGGCGCTCAGGATTTTTTAAGGGGCGGGGCAGATGCGAATGGGGAAAGCACTTGACCACTTGTTGTTCATCTACCATGCCAATGTATAGCCTACATGATATTGTACAGCTCTTCGATTTGTTAAATGCCTCATACTAGTTGCAGCATTGTAGTATTTTTGAAAACACACATAACAGTCATGTTCGGCAGTGTTCAATGTCTACTATTTGCCGGGTGTTTCCACAGGCTGTATATTTTTGTTTAGATATTGACATGGAGCTTCACTTATTTTCTAGGCTATAAATTATTCAAGCGCTAAAATTGGGGAGAAAAATTAAATAATAAAGCATTCATCTTGCTCGATTCCTTCTAGTAGTTCTGGATCTAGAGTTTCTCGTAGCTTTTTGTGTTTAGTGTTAAATTAACTGTTACAGTGTACATGTGGTCTCTATTGGTCTTATAACATCTGTGAGAGTTTAATTAAAACTTGTCATTTTACTGTGTAGATAGCTAGTGCCAGATTTTGGATTTAGCTGGAAAGCTAGTAAGGGCATTGTTGACACAGCCCAATGAAGTGTGATGATGATCTGGTTGTTGGAAGTATTAGGGTTCTTTAGATAATTAGCATCATTGTATTTCATCCAGAGTGGAGTCTAGAAAGTAAAGGGTTTCCATAAAATACATGTTTTAGTTTATATTATTTTCAATAATGTGTGTCAGCAAATTTGTAACACTCGACTGTTTATCACTCCACATTTTTGCCAAAACAGGCCAATTTCTCATGAATTCCCTTTGCTGTAATGACACATCTTTCACAATGAATTCTTTCATAATGACAAGACTCTACAAATGATACCACAATTGGGTAATTGGAACTCTATTAACTAAAGATGTTTACCAACCAATAGACAGTATGGATCTGTAACTCTAGGAAGACCAACGCTGGAGCAGAGAGGGTTGCTTTGTTACCAAGGACACCTCTGTCACTCAGCATGGTGCTGCAGGACCATGGACAGCACTGGCCCTGCCCACAGACATAGCTGCAGCTCATCATTAACCGCTACAGATCAGTAGGAGTATTGTGAAGGCTCATTGTACTTTTTATTATTTCTTTATTTTATTTTTTTATTTTTTGGAGGGGAGGTGGTGGGGGGGGGGGTAGGGTCTGGCCTAAGACTTCGTGAATAAGTACAGACTGTGGAGCTGGTTATTTATTTATTTGTTTGTTTGTTGTTAATCACTACATTCTGGATACATGATCTACAAATGACTGTAAAAGCTGAATGTTACGTTTGAGCTCATGCTCTATGCTTTGTATAATAATATTGACACATTTTGTCTTGCAGTGAGACCAGACCAATGCAGCTCTAAAGACCCCGTCTTGGTCACATTGTGGTACACATTGTCTACGCCTGCTTTGCTTAAACAAAGCTTGTGACTCAAATAAATAAAACATTGGACATGTTGGAACATTGCAGGAATAGTGTTGGACTGCTATTGTGTTTTGTTATTACTGTTTTAAAAAAAATATTTATTGAATTTTTTTGGAAAATTTAAAATGAACATGACAATTCTACACTTACATTCAAAATATTATGAAAACATTACATTCGCATACTTATCTCCCATAGTGTTATACCTGGTTTGTAATATCTTATACTACTATTAGTTTTACATTTTTATTGAATTCCATGCTTTGAGATCATTAAATTATTATTATTAGTATTATTATTATTATTATTTGTATTATTAATAATAATAATAATAATAAAGAATGGTATTAAAATTAGTGTTTATTGTTGTAATAAATACCCTATGGATTCATGATTGCTATGATTACAGTGCATACTGTATCAATGAGGAGGTACGTTTCCATGATATTCAATGAACATGATATTCAATGATATTCAATGAACATAGGAGTCATATTAGACTCCTAAATATACAGTGAAACCTTTTACCCTTTGGAACTTTTTGCAAGTGAATCCATTGAAATATTCTATTATATATGTTTTTTATTTATTTATATAATGTATTATTTGAGATGGGTGTGTAAAAAAAAAAGCATTTATAACATGCATAAATTAAAGGTAATACAGCATGTCAGCAGTGCAAATGCAATCCTTATCACAAACCACTAACACCATTTTTTTAAATGTGGTTATTTTTTAGTTTTCCAAATTTTGATGTTTTTGTTGTAAGATTGTTGCCACTGGCTCAGGAACATTTTCACCATACTGCCTGCCTTCGAGACCCAAACACAAAAAAATCAGGGAGAGGGCTTCCTGAACAAACATGGAAAGTCCCCAGTTATGCGTTTATTCAATGGAGCGGTTATGATATTTATACGTATTGCCCAAAGTGCTTGGCATTTAGAGGATTCACCACAAACACATTCCACTAAGCACAGGCAAAAGCCAGGCACACTCACTCAGTCAGAAGCAAAAACAGGTGATTTACTGGGCATCGTTAGGGAAGTCTTCACGCTTTTTAATTTTAGCCTCTTTGAAATACTAAACAAGTTAATTGCATTTTGAGGGGGAAAATGACTAACTGCAGCACATCAAAGTTAGAAAGAAAGCTGTTTCACAAAATGATACCTTAACCCTCTACACTAGACCACGGACATAATTGGTTTGATTGTACTGAAGAAATGGAGCACTTATCTGTTGGAGGACTAGGGTATTGGATATGTCATTTGTTTAAAATTTTTCCAACAGGAGATTCATAGATAAAGGTATGTTTAGAGATTTTCAGCATTCCTAATCCTCTGACAAGACAATGAATGATTTTCAAAAGTAAGGGATGCAATCCAATCAGTAAAAGCTGCTGAGGGAAGTTTTCTTTATTAGTGTTCTGCTGTAGGCTGTGCTACTCAGTGTTTTGGACCATGTAGAATATTTTTGTGTCACTCTACCACCAGATAAAAAAATGTGATTCGGCATACCTACAGTGAATATCATGACTATATTTGAAATTTGTTATCTCAAGATGTTATTATTATTTAAGCATAGGATTTTAACAAAAGGAACTGCAATTTTACTGAACTGTTAAAGCTACAATAGGTGAATAAATGCATACTAAACACAATTAGCAATGAATGACGAAGTTTAATAATTTTACATTATGTTATTTATGTAAGTTTAAATATATGTAAAACATACTTTTGTGGGTAATTAGTCCCATTGATTAAATAATTCAATGATGTGAGTTACCAGTGTATTGACATTTTTATTTCTTCATGGCTAGTTTTTTTTAACCATTGTTGGAGTGGGGAAAACAATAGTGAAATGCAATAAAGGCATATATTTTATTTATATTTATTTTTATTATATTTATAACGTCATGCTGTCTGATTCTAAACAGATTATCATTACTGTCATGTTAACCCATATGAATGTATTATCATGTAATGTATACTCTAACTCTATCTCTTACTCTAACTGTCACTAACTTCTGCACCTACTAATCCATAGCTGTACTGATTTTCAAGGGAGATTTACCCTGGAATTCAGTCAGATCAACAGGTTGCTTATTTTGACTGACATTTTATCTTGAACCTGTCTTTAATGTATCAGCTACTCTTTCCTTTTTTAACTTCACTTAAGAAGGACTTATTTTATATTTTGTATATTCTCTAAACCACTTGTTCATATTGTCTAAACTATGTCTGCAACCTCTTTTTCTAAGAAAAATATTTAATTATTATTACGGTTGTTATTGCTGTGATTTTTAGATTTTGAATGATAAATAAAATAACAAGCATAGCTTTTCTGAAAGGAATGATTCTGGAAATATAACAAAAACTACACCAGAAATATTTGTTGATTCTATAGAACGATGTGGCAGTAATTGTGATAGTGGCCCAGTTGAATTTGCTGTGTTAATCCCTTCCTATGCTACCATTTTGTGCCATTAACAAGTTCTATTTTGGGCGACAATTTAGATAATGGATTCTATTCAATTATTGTCCATTATGGTGAAAGAAATGTACAGAGAAAAGTCACATCGGTGCCATATGAATTACTGGTTTCTAATGTCCATGAGTGAAATGCACTTGGCACACATAATCCAACAGCATACATAGCTATAGCTACATATAGCTATGGTACATAGAATGCTACTTGGAGAAATTGTGTTGAGTGACCTTTAAATGCTTTTCGTTATATTTGTAGCAATGCTCTGTACAGCTTTTAGAATGGAAATATCAAATATATTAGATTTGAGGCGCATTTTCTGTATCATGCAAACATGGTGAAGCTCAAGCCGGCGAGCAATTGGGAGGGGATTATGCTGCGGTTAAGAGGTTTCCCATAGCGTGGAATTGTGTCCTAAAAATGCCAGTGGCAACTGTGGCCACGCAGAGCAGTGGACAACTGGCTCTAGTGTGACTATAATGGAAGGGAGGGCTTCATCCACCAGGATTCTACCTGTAACACTGTGCAGGAAAGAGTGTTGTGGTCAGTCAGCCACCCTGCAGTCTGCCATTCGTCAGAGTGTGAGTTCTCCAGCCAAATAACTGCCCAAGCTCAGCTGGTGCACACTTATGAGAAAAAACCTACTGGCAGCACATGTGCGCTATTCTATGTTCTTTCACATTTATGGAGGATATTGGAGTGATGTGAATGGCCTAAAAACATGATTAGACAAATTTGGAGAACAACTACAAATTGCAGATGTGAATGGGCTGGAAATAAATTCTTTCTTAAGAAATGCAGTTGCACCTATTGTATTAGTGAACAACTGAAAAGTCTGTCCTTGTGCAATACTACGAATAGTACCTGTTATACTGTCATTGCAGGATGGCTGAGACTAAGTTAAGGAAAAAGTTGTGCTCTATAAATATTATTGGATCATAAGAGGAATTTGCACTGCAGGTGCCTTGGCAAAAAAATATATAAATAAGTTTGAAGAGATGTCTGATCACACTCTGCACAAAAGACAGTGACAGTCTTTGTTAGAAAAATAGTTTTTTTGTGAGCGGCCTTCCTCACTGTCTAAAGATCCCATTTTCACATATTTAAACTATCTCTACTGTATGTGTATGAGCTCATCACTTTAAAGGGTAAGATTTGTAATTAGAACATTCTAATGCTCATTACTGGTAATTGAAAGCAATGGAGTCATTAAACACTGACTTAGAATTTTGAAAAAAAAACACATTCAAAAAAATTTCAAACGGTTAAAAGAACAAGCAAGAAGTGAAACAGGAAGTAGGCAGTTAACCTGTCATTCTGCTGGAAAAAGGACGCAGCACAGTGGCTATCAGTGCCAGGGTCCAGCTCAAGCAGTCAGCACTACTGGAAGTAATTGAAAAGGGGGAAAAAAAAATAATGGGCAACACTGCAAAGCCTCCAAAGGCTTGGAAACCATGATGCCCTGTGGAAAATTAATCAAAATGGAGGATCAATAACGTCTCAAGTGCTAATATGCACTGCCACATTTTGTGATATGTAGGGCACTTTATCATTTTAACCACACAAAGATTTATTGAAAATCCATTGTTAGGTCCAAAGCATGAGGTAATGTAGCACTTAGTAAATGAAGTAAAACCAAAGTCCACTATGATTTGTATTTCATTTACAAAAGACGTGTCTGATCATTTGAATCTCCCTCTCTCTGAAATGCACCAACGTCTGGGCGGTTCGACAGGTTTTATGTCTTACTTAGTCAGCATGACGCAGACAATTACAACAGCCTATAAGGTCATTTCTTTCCCTTGTCATGATTGTCGCTTGTCAAATAAAAATGGGGGGCATAGTGTTCAGTGTGAAGTGATTAAAGGCATATTAGGAAGCATTTATAGGTATACCGTTTAATGATTCCATTTCAGTCTACCCCTGTCTCTCACAAAGTAAATGGTTCATAGGTCATTTCAGTATCTGACATAATTGTTAATTAAGTGGTATAGACTTGACCTCTGTATTCCAGAATAGCACTTTCTGCTTGATGATTCATTTTTAAAGCAAGGCCACATTTCATAATACAATATATCAATGGATGCTTCTTGGCCAGAGATTCCCGAAGTACCCAATGTTCAGAAATTTTGGCCAATGAAAAATTATTCTGAGCTATCCACCAAGAACGAATAGAGATATACTATTTCATACAATCAATCTTTGTTATAGCAGCACAACTATCAATCAATAAATTACAACAGCTCTTCTTTGTGGGTTTCTTCTGGATATAAAAAAGGAAGGACCTTTTTTTCCAGGCAGGTCATTACTCCATGACCATAAAATAGATGACTGAGTGGCATTCCGGGAAAATAGTGTGATATTAAAGATTTCAAAATAGTATGTTAAAATAAAATACAAACTGTAATCAGATGCAAAAAATGAAAGGTAAATATAAATATTAACAGGCAGGAGAAGGTGCACAGTGGTGTACATAGTTTGTCCTGATGGACAGCGAGGGCTGCTGGAAAAGACTTCATATCCGCAGTGGTGGTGTGGGGTTGGGTACTACCCAATAGCCCTCATCCCCCGTGGGTCCAGGACAGTGGGACATGACCTTAATGTCCCAGAAGACAGAAAAGTGCAGATAGAAAAGAAGCAGTGTGGCCTAACCATCTCCAGTACATTTTTACTAGTCAATGAAAGACATGGACATTTAGTAGAAAGTGAGAAACAAGCACCTATTAGCTGGGTGGTTATATTGCAGGTTTTTAGAAATTGTTGCTAATTTACAGTATTAAAAATAAAAAACTGAAATATCACATTTGCAAGTATTCAGACCCTTTGCTATGACACTCAAAATTGAGCTCAGGTACATCCTGTTTCCATTGATCATACTTGAGATGTTTCCACAACTTGATTGGAATCCACCTGTGGTAAATTCAATTGATTGGACATGATTTGGAAAGGCACACACCTGTCTATATAAGGTCCCACAGTTGACAGCTGCATGTCAGAGCAAAAACCAAGCCATGAAATCAAAGGAATTGTCCATAGAGGTACAGATTTGGGGAAGGGTACAAAAAAATCTCTGCAGATGTTCCCAAAGAACACAGTGGCCTCCATCATTCTTAAATGGAAGAAGTTTGGAACCACCAGGGCTCTTCCTAGAGCAAGCCAAATGGCCAAACTGAGCAATCGGGGGAGAAGGGCCTTGGTCAGGGAGGTGACCAAGAACCCAATGGCCACTCTGCCAGAGCTCCCGGGTTTCTCTGTGGAGATGGGAGAATCTTCCAGAAGGACAACCATCTCTGCAGCACTCCACCAATCTGGCTTTATGGTAGAGTGTACAGACGGAAACCACTCCTCAGTAAAAGGCACATGACAGCCCGCTTGGAGTTTGCCAAAAGGCACCATGAGAAACAAGATTCTCTGGTCTGATGAAACCAAGATAGAACTCTGTGGCCACAATGCCAAGCGTCACGTCTGGAGGTAACCAGGCACCGCTCATCACCTGGGCAATACCATCCTTACGGTGAAGCATGGTGGTGGCAGCATCATGCTGTGGGGATGTTTTTCAGTGGCAGTCTGGATCAAGGGAAAGATGAACGGAGCAAAGTACAGGATCCTTGATGAAAACCTGTGCCAGAGCACTCAGGACTTCAGACTGGGGCGAAGGTTTACCTTCCAACAGGACAACGACCCTAAGAACACAGCCAAGACAACGCAGGAGTGGCTTTGGGACAAGTCTGTGAATGTCCTTGAGTGGCCCAGCCAGAGCCTGGACTTGAATCCGATCAAACATCTCTGTAGAGACCTGAAAATAGCTGTGCAGCAACGCTCTCCATCCAAATTGGCAGTGCTTGAGAGGATCTGCAGAGAAGAATGGGAGAAATATTCCAAATACAGGTGTGCCAAGCTTGTATTTTTAATAAATTAGCAAAAATTTCCAAAAAACTGTTTTCACTGTCATTATGGGGTATTGTGTGTAGATTGAGAATAAAAATGAATTTAATCCATTTTAAAATAAGGCTGTAACGCAACAAAATGTGAAAAAAGTGAAGGGGTCTGAATACTTTCCGAAGGCACTGTATTACTGCCACATTATTATTGCCAGATAATATTCTCAGTAAAGGCTCACCTCCTCTTATCATGCTTTGGTTTGAAAGAGGTAATTATTCTCTGCAGGATCGCAGAGTAATCACAGAAGGCCACTGCAATGACTTTCATATCGCAGAGGTGGGAGGAATAATGGTCTTTGGAGCAAATGAAATGAAGCCATTGTTATCTGTGACAAATTCAACCCGGTCTGCTGAGGAGAACGGTGCAAAAATGCAGAAGTGTTGAATTAAATGTCAGCCATATCCTACTCTCCTGTCACTCGGAACAATGATGGCGTATACTTTCACACAATGCCTGCCATTTGAACTTGTATTGTTTGCGTCTATTTATTCTTTGGTGGATTCAATCTGCAGTCAAAAAGCCCAAAGGAAAATGTGTTAATTCCACATTTATGATGCACAAGATGCAAGTTGCCAAAATGGTCATTTCGCATTGTTAACTGTATAGTAAAAATATAACTATTCCATTAAAACAGATCTTGGCGAATGTATCTTTTGAAAGTGAGCATATGGAGGAAAAATCATATTCTTTCGCGGCTACAAAGTCTTTGGCTCTCCATCAGTTCCATTAATTTCCTTAAATGGTCAAGTCTAACACTTTTCTAAGTATTCAGCATTTAATGAATAAAATGGAAGCTCATAACCCACAAAATTTCAGCACTTAAGTAACACTTAATGCAGTTCAATCAAAAGCCTTGGATCTGGCAAGGACTAAAACAAGATAGGTAGAGCTTGGTTAACAAGTGGTCTAGGGGATAATTGACACCTGATGTTATCACTGGAAGGGTTTTTTGCTTTAACTCTGGACCAAATACAGTAGAGGGTGGCCAGCAAGCCCATGAACCAATGTAGGCACTGCAATGTAGGAGCTATATTATTGGATGACATGTTACACAGATAGAAAAACAGGTACACTAGGGGTCCATTTTTGTTCTCTAAGGTACAATTCCTGTTAACGTTTCCACCCTGGGTAATACTTCTGAATTAGAATACTAATATAAAATAGTAAAGGGTAAAATGAACATATCTTTGAGGGTATGGCCCCAGTGACAAGCCATTGTACCCCTATAGGTACAAATTTTGCTAATTCTTTCAGACAGTGTGGTCCAAAAAAGTCCTGTCTCATTGCATGCCTTAACTGATGTCACTTGTCATAAAAGGTTAGGGAGTTCTTCTTGCGTCCTGGCCATATTCCCAAACTGACTAATTAATTATCTCCTTCTGCAAGCCAAAACTTTTTTTCCCTGACCACTGCAGCTAAAATGTGGGAGTTGAGTCACACAGAAAGTACTGTCCTTCGTCCAGGTCGCTGCTCGACACTGGTGACGTCAGTTGCCCCCCTCTTCTGCAACAGAACCACTCTGAGATCCATGAAAGGCATCTAATGAATGCAAATTACGAAGATCATGCCTGCAAATTGCTGGTTGTTAAATTTTAGTTATCTTGGCATTATTGTATTTTAAGACCCTCTAGACCCTCTGCCAATAAAGAAGTAATCACGATATAGATTTTGTGACACTTCTGATTCATTTGACCTGATGCCGTGCAAGAATATTTAATTAATATAAATCCATTAATTATGTGAAAATTACAATGTGACCTGCTCTCGCATCGTGAAATGTGCTGCTTTTCCTCATTATAGGAGTGCAGAAAAGGGCTGGAGATTATATAATTTCCTGTCCATTAGCTGCAATGATCCTGTCAATCAGAGTATGTCAGATGATGTATATTGGCTCATTAGATAAAAAGAAAGTGCCCTGGCCCTGGAAACATATGTTATAATGACAGATCATGAGCTGAGGAATCGGTGCTCAAGATTTGCAGTGGTTACCCAGACCTTGCACTGCATAGATATGACTGAGAAACCTCACTGCTGCAAATTTATAATTTGCTCGTGTAGCACAACAATATTATTTTGATTTTAAGGCAAGAAACCCAGCAAGACTGTTACAACATGTTTACATTCATATTTAAATGAAACCAAACCTGGGTCAAATACAAATATGTATTTGTATTTGAAAATGTAGTTAAATATTTGAAGTATCTTCAAATACATTTACTCATAAAATACTTTGTATTTGATTTATTTAAATTATTTTAATGTAAAACCAAATAGTATTTAAAAAATACATTCCTTTAAATAAATATCTTCCTGGGAAACCAAATACTTTTTCAGATAGTATTTAGAATACAATACCTTTTGAATACAAAATGGGCTCAAAAAATTAAAATACAAATACAATTTAAGAATATTTTAAAATATTTCTGTGATAGACAACAGAAATGACTGAGCCAGCAACAATGTAGGCTTCATACTAAATGGGGCACATTACATTACATTACATTTATTTAGCAGACGTTTTTATCCAAAGCGACATACAAAAAGTGCAACTCATGGTCATTGGGCAACTACAAAACACAGGTTCAATAAGGTACAATACTAATTTCGTACAGCTATTTATAGCCAAGAACACAGTTCAGTTCACGCAGTGAACATTATTCTGACCAAACTTATGGCACGCCAAACTCAGGAGATGAACAAGCTACAATATTAGGACAAATACAAATTACAAAAAGTACTGGTTTGGGGGTACATGTAACGTGTGTCATGAAAGGGGGGGATTTAAAGTGAAATGATACACAGAGTGGTGGCAGTTAGTCCAGGTATAGTATCCCAGAGTTCATAGCACAATTTTTGTGAGTGGCCCTCGATGTGATGTCAGCGAGTTATAATATTGAGGGCACTCCAGGGGAACTAATAGGGGCTAGGAGTTATGGGCAAGGGTAGTCTACATGGCAATTTTAAACAAACCCATACGCTGCCTCTAGCAGACTGTAGCCTAAATGCCCATACATGTCTTTGCACGGGGAGGATGGCAAACTCAAACTTCTTGATAAGATACTTGCCAGTTAATTTGTACCCATGCAATCTTTTTAAAGTTAGTGGCCTTTTACTGTATTTCCTCTTTTTTTTTACTGCTGTCAGAGTGTTCAACAGTCATATGTACAATTCTATCTTTTACATTTTTTAAGGTTAGACACTGATAAAATAGAATTCAGCCATGCATATTCACTACCAATTAACAATGGAAATCGATACAACTGGACTGGGACCGTCAGCAGTCACTTGACGCATTCTCATAAAAATACTGTTCTCTAATTAGACAAAATGCTCAACTTTCACAGCTGATAAGGTCTAGCATATCCAGTGCTTTTCAAGTCTTTCAACAGCTTGGTGCAATTGCACATGTTGCACCACTGGCCTAGTGTTGTGAAAGTATTTTCAAATAATTCCATTAAATTAAACACTTTAGAATTTAGTATTTTAAATGTTTTTTAAGACATATTTGAAAGTAATTGTAAATACATGCAAATTCTCCTTAAATGTATATTCAAATACATATTGTAATTTAAATACTCAGTATTTGTAAATGCCAAATTTCAAATAAATTATAAATAAGTAATTAAGTAGTTAAAATACTTTAAATATGTATTTGACCCAGGCCTGAATGCAACTAATGTGCTAGCTCAGGAAAGAAACTTCCAGGCCTTAGCAAGGCATCATAGAAAATTGAAATTTACCTACTTACTGGTTTAGTACCTTGTCACCATACAATGGTATCTTTTAGATGTGATAGGATAGGTTCCATAGCCTGATTGACTATGGAACTTCTTGAAAGAGTAGGGAAACTAACCGCCATTAAAACCGGTTCTCCACATCTGGCCAGTGTCGCCACCTAATTGCCACCTAATTTCCCCAACAGCTGATTGGTTTAAAAATCCCTTGCTTTCCCTACTCCCTTTGATTACCCTGTTCATTATCACTACAAAGGAAAATTGAGTATTCATTCAATCTACCTGGTTAAATAAGATAAGATAGAATGCATCATATTTTCCCAAGAAACAGAAATGGCCTTATGTGTTACCATGACTTACTCTGTTTGTTATAAGTAGAGATTGGGGGTTAACAGTCTTCCTGCTGCACATAAATCTGTGTTAACTGAGCTTCTGGACACTTTTGGTTGAGCACCAGTCAAGGTTGTGCTAATAAAAGGGATATTCCTCTGATATTGCCCTATATGTATATTGCATGTCTTTCTGATTAGCTCAACAAGCATTTTAAAGTGATTTTGTAATGTGACATAATTATTTCATTGCCCACAAACAAAGCTGCCCTCTCAGTGGGAAGAGCCTGCTCGGATAGACGCAGGTGGTGGTTGGCATGCATGTTTGCTGGAAGATTAATGGCTTTTGTTGGAGGGCTATTGCACATTTTTTGGCTGGACCGCAACAGCGGGGCCAGCCCTACAAACACGAAAGTCTGTGAGTGACTGACTAGCTGCCTGATTGAGTGATGAAGTTACACCATTGGTCGGCCGGGTCACGTGTGTTGAGTCCAGCCATATACTAGGTTTTAACCTGGTCTTGTTTCTGTTCTCACATTCTAACAGCGTGTGCAAACCATAAAGGGCCAAAAACAAGCTACACACTGCAGTGCATACCCATTCTATATAATTCCATACTACAACAGGGCACACTTCTGATTGGCCAACATACTACATATGATGATGAATGAGCTCACACTTTGAGTTCAACCTACAGTTATTAAATAGTTCTAAAGCCGCACAGTCCTAATTTCCTGCCTCCAAGTGGTACAGGGCCCTACAGACCTCTGCAGATTCAAGTCTTGTCCATGCCATTTCCATCTGTGATCTGTGTGTCTTCTTTCTGCAAGCGTGTATTTAAGTTGGCCAGGGTCTCTTGGGATATTTAGGTCTCTCCCAAAAATGCACCAGGTAGCCACAGGCTACAGGTTATCATCAGTCAGAGATACATCTCCCCTCTGGCCAGTGCTAGCTCCTCTGTAGTACTATGTGGCTTGCAGTGTGAAAAATAATCGCCAGCAGTCTATGATTCAACTCTGCAGGGAAGCACAATGGTAACCGAAGAGGCTCAATAGGTGATTGCAAAATGGGGAGACAAAATGTGCAAAAAGGAGAGAGCAGCAAGGGTTAGATATAAAGATATATCACAGTACAGAAAGTATTAGATTTGGGCATCCACCAACCCCAGATGCCAAATGGGAGGACTTGTATATGAGAATTGAATTTTTTTTTTACAATGATGGCTTTGAGAATGCAAAAAATTTTACGCTGAAGATACATGACAGCTAAAATTTGACTTGTATGCCTTATAAATTCAGACCATTTTTTGAATGGTCAAGCATTGTGCTTGTATGTAGGACATCTCCCAAAAATACATAATTTCAGATCCCTTACTTAGCCTTGATTTTCCATTTGTATTTTTCAAACTAACCAAGACGCAATTATGAACTTAGCACATTATCCATGGCTTACACTAGCGTAGGCTTGGAGAAAGAAAGGCTTTAGGACTCCCTGAGATCGCCGAAGAGACGTGGCTCAATGCATGCCTCCAAATTCCAGAGTCATGGGTCAAGTCCAAGGTCAAAAGAGGATAGACAGGCTTTGAAAGGTAGTGAATTTGTTTTATAGATAGATGGACAGGTTGACAGTGCATAAATCAAAACCCTGTTAACGGACTGACAAACACAGATGCAGATAAGAAGCTGACGGATCAACAGGGGAACACATTAAGTGGAGGTCCTGGCAGTGATATGGATACAAGGGATTATTCTAAATTGTCATGTCTGCATATTAAAAGTAAACACATGTGCACTTTGCATTACAAATTCAGTTTTTTGTGCTGTTTTTTTACCCATGAAATTCAGCTGCCTCCAAGATTAAGATTGTGTGTAATAAAAAAATTATAACAAATTTAATTCTGGCAGACAACTGACTACAAAAAAAAAAAACTGCTAAATCAACCTTGAAATGACAATGCATGTTGTTTCATTTATGAAGCCATTGTGAACCAACAGCAATGATAAACCATTGTTTACATACATGGTGAAACACCTTAGACCTTTTCAGAGTGATGAAAGTGCTGTTGAAAATAGGCAATGAATGCGTTCTTGATTTATCTCTGTGGCTTTGTGTGGAAAGAGAGATACGGTCTTCAGCTGCTTCAGCTATGACAATAATGCAAACCTGATCAATATATGGACTTTAAGAAACAAAATTAATTGGATTGAAATGGGCATTTCAAAAGCCTTTATGGAATACGACCACGGGTGTGTGGCCTGAATAAACCTCAATCATTGTACACCTTTCTTTGATCATTTTGTATGTATTGTGCATTTCATTCTTGAAAATGTGATGGAAAGGTTCAGTGATTTAATTCCAAAAGAGAAGCAAAAGTTTTTTTTTTGTTTTTTTTTTGCTTTGATGGTGCACTTCCTTTGATGCTGGTGGGGAAAAAATTCAAGGAATGCACACAAACTCATTAGAAAACATATACATATAGGAGTATCATTTAACATCAGTGTTTCTGAGCTGCAAATGCTGTTATGGTACCGTGCCCAGATGGTGCTCAGTAGAGAAATACTCAAATAGTCCAATTCTAGGAGTTACTATATCAGAAAACTCTGAAAGAAAAAGGGTTTTTTTTTTTTGTCCACCATCATCACACAAGCTCAGGTGAAGTACACAACACTATATTATACATAATCAATATATTGCTTTAAATTGTAAGGTGGCTCATTATTATGAAGTCAGGTTCCACAATAAAATAAATGTTTATATTGACATGCTAAAAGACATGCATGCCAGATTAAGTATACTCCTGCTGTTGCCCTTGACCAAGGCACTGACCTCAGAAGTGGAGTTGGTCCCTGCACTGTGGTTGCCCACTGCTCCTGAGTAACAAATGCAAAGAACAAATCACCTCACAGGGTTCAATACTCATATTTTATTAGTTAAAATGTTTTTTTGGTCTTCTTGTCAATTTTACAAAGCCTTGTTAAAATCTGGTTTGATGTAGTCAATGATCAATCCTTGGTTTTTATATAAATAATGCTAAACAAAATGCACAAGCAAAAATACTTTTATTTAATAGTAACTTAATCTTATCCTTTATTGTCATTAATTTCTGACTTGCATATTGTTCATGGAAGGGAGGAATTTTGTACAGAAGGACAAAAATGCAAAAAGTACTTTTACAGAATATACAGAATGTATTCCACACTTCCTGTTTTCTCACAACAGTGAAATGAAAAGGTATTAGAAATGGTCTCAATTATGCAGACACATTTCCCAATCATATCTTTAAAATGTCAGCATCCACTGCTGTGAAAGGTTGCCTGATAAGATGACTCAAGATGACTAAATGTGTCTCATAAGTGTACCACAGCCTTTAAATGTCAGTATTTATATATCATTCACTTCATTAATAAGTCCATTGTGCCGACTAAATTCATTTTTTGGTTACAAAATGTCAAATCAAACTAAGTAATTATTGAAGCACAATAATATTATTATATGAGATATTGCAAATCCAACTAATATATAACTATACATTTATATGACCTATTTATATGACCCTTCTGTCTTTAGAGCATTCCAACATTCCTGAACAGTAAGCCATGATGAATGGATGGTCTCTTTTAAAGAGACGTTGAATTTGGCCATTTGTGCACATTTGTCAGTCCCACTGGTAGAGCACCCCCTGGTGATGGTGAGCAATGCTCAGAGCTGCAGGATGCCTGGACTTAAACAGGAGCAACGTCTCGAAGAATATTACACTCAAATCATCCCATAATCAGGACGGCTGGAGCAAACACCCTGTGCTCTGCTCACTTTCATTACTCCGGTTTTTCTTTCTTTCTTTTGACGTCTGGAAATGTTATTGTTCAAATCGCATACCCTGCGTGGCTTTTTGAACAGAGATAAATAGTGGGATTATTTTTTTTTTCTTTTCAAGCTGTCTGTGCCTCACAAAGTTTGCTAAGGGGTTCAGCGAAGGGTTCTCTTTCAAGGCTTTGCAATGGCAACCACCCCCCCCCCCCCCCCTTCTTAAGTCATCAGCTCTTTGCACGACAAGGTGAGTTTTCAGAATACCACAGATCAGGTAAAGAGGTTCAGGGAGAAGAAAGTTAAATAAAAAGCTTTTTAAAATGGTATTCATAAAAAGACAAACAGTGTCCCTGTTGAAAATAAAAGGACATACTGAAATTCATTCTGATGACAGTTTGAAGAAAGCAGCTTTTATGTTGTGCTGAGCCCATCTCTGCTGTGTCTTTTAACTGTGATTGTTTACTTAAAAATACAAGCAAAGGCCAGGATCTGGCGCTGCATAGGCAGACCCTTTGATTGAAAGTTGAATCCTTAACTAATAAGTTGTTCTACATTTTGTCTAGGCTGGTCCTGAGGTTTTTTTCTTTTTTAAGAATGAAAATGCAAGTGTCCTCCAAATGCGTGAGTCAGATTTTGTTGTCTTTGAGGACTCCTGTGAGTGACAGGGCTCAGCACTGCTAGTTACTTCAGCTCATCTGTTTTGGTGAGTCTTCCTTCACATCAAAGTCAAAAGCATTTCTCGAATGACACACACTGGCGTGATATGGTTGAACAAACAAAAAAAAAAGCCCACAAAAATGACTTGTGGTCCTGTGCATACGTGTTCATACTCTATGCCTTGACTATCTATTTATCTTCCCAAGCAGGAATGAAAGGCTTGAAATGCTTGGAATGGAAAGAAAAATATAAATGTAATGTATTATTTATTCATTTGCCATTTTATACTGTTGATTTTTTAACATGCAGTTTTGAAAAATAACTCCCTGTTCTTTCTAAATCCAAATCTGAAATGTAAGGTTTTCTCTAGCAAAGAGTACACTGTGCTCAAAATGCTCCGTTTGCATGGTTCTATTTCTTTTGAACTACCTGTAGAAAAGTGACCAGATAAATTCAAGAGTGGCTTATTTAGAAGACTTGTTTCCAAAGATAACATGTTTTAAGTAAAAATATATATTAATCATTTAAAAAAAATTTACCCAGGGGGAAAGTGATTTCTTTTTCTCCATATTCTTGCATATTGCACTTTTGTGTAACATATACCACCCACATTCATTTTTGAAAATCTTGTGATTTCTGAATCTGAAGTAATGATACTGTCATTCAATGTCTATACACAGAGTAACACTCATTAAGTGAGAAAAACTGCACAATACCCATTTATAATTAAATATTAATTTGTTGTGATCATACACAATTTTATTTTGCGTTATTGTGATTAAGTCAAGCTGGAAAAGACTATATTGTTACATCAAGGATATCTGCACTACAATGTACTGGTACCCAATAGAATAGGGGAAGGAGGGCCTAATTATGTCATGTAATTTGTTCCAGTGATTAGCAGGAAGAAAATGACACAGAATGTCCTTTTAATTAATTTTATCACAGTGAGCCAGACAAGATCTTTCTTTTTTATGGATCCTAATGATTAGCTGCCATCTGAGCAGAGCAGATGTGCATCTTCATTCATCACACATATATAATGCCTAATAACATCTCCCACAGCACCACCTCTCTTGTCTCAGGCCAATTAACACTTCTGGAATGTTCTGAGTGTTATCCACATCTCAGTCCATGCAACCTGACAAACAGACTTTGGGGATAACCTTACCACAGCCCATGGGTACCTCAACTGTAAAAAATAAACAGTCTGACCTTGTAATTACTGACCTGACTAGGCGATAGCATTGCTACTGCCTTTGCACAATCAATAGTTAAACATAAGAGTGAAAGCTGGTAGCTCAGGGCTAACATCTCCCTTGGGCATTGTAGTGAAAACAAACCGCCTTCAAAAAAAGTTTCTACATACATGTCTGTCATTGTATCCCATTTTCACTTTTTATTTTTACATTTTGCTGGAAACACGGATTTCAGCAGATCAATAAGCATTTAATAACTGTTATAACATCAACGCATAATTCGTGTTAGTATAATTTTCTGCTCATAACATGTCATATAATAGCACTTACTTCTTTGAAATACATCAGCTTTCTTCATTTAGAACAGAGAGAGTCTGCATTTGTTAACTACAGCAGGCAGTTATAAATAAAAATTATTCAGAGATAAATACTATTCATAGGAATACCCATAGCTCATTTTTAAACAATTCACATTTTGTCTGGACTAAAGTTTTAAATAAAAAAAAGTACTTTCTCTTTGTAATGTCCCAGTGATAAGCCATTAAAAACAGGAACAGATGCGCATGAATACTTTTGCAAGCAGCCCCTCTGTTTATGACCTCGTCAGGGCGCAGGTGAAGTGTTACCGTAGGTGCTACAGCATAATACTTTGCAACACTCCTCCTCTGCCTCTTAAGTGTTTCCTTGACTTACAGTTTGTAAATTACATGCTGTTTGTAATGAGCCTGACAAAAATGACACACTTTATGGGAGGGAAAACTCCCACCAAGTGATCATTAATCATCGCACTGTAATAAATGCGGACACCTGGCAGCACTAAGGTCCAACAATTACAGAATCAATCGAGCATGTGATGGTGCCTGTCAGCTGTCCGTGTGTGGAGACACCCGATCACGTGCACAGAAACCAATGATGTGTGCAGCAAGAAAAAAGAGGCAGCCATTTGGTTCCTTGCGACAGCGCCGCTCACAGACAACTTCAAGTTACAGCTAAATTGGATGCTTATTTTGAGTGTATCCTTCAGCTGTGAACTCTGAAGGAAGTTACTCTATCAGACAGGGCGAGTTACCTAGCTACCAGAACCATGAGAAATATATGGTATGCACTATACACACACACACACACTCTCTCTCTCTCTCTCGCACTCACTCTCTCTCTCTCTCTCTCTCTCACTCTCTCTCTCTCTCTCTCTCTCTCTCTATCTATCTATCTATCTATATCTCTCTCTCTCACACACACACACACACACACACACACTCGAAATAGACACATTTTTCTTTCCCCAATAGAAATGCGTCAATGTTCCAGTCTATTACATCTAAGTAGACATATGGCAATGGACTTTTCAAAATAGTTTCTAAGTGCAAATATGTTTCTTCTTTTCACGGTAGGCTATTTCCCTTGTTATTATCATGGTTGCTATTCTAAGGTGTTAAGAGGAGAGAAGAGACTCCTTTGAACAGGATAATAATGATGCAAACACATAGAACACATTAATTAGGAAATTTAGAGTTTTCATTGTGTTCCCATATATTAGGTTTTCCCTTTCTATCCAGTTCTCTTCTTTTCAAACACTTCCTTTTGATCCCTTTTCTGTCTTTTCATTCTTCAATCTTGGGACCTGGGAAGGACATCTTTACAGCACGTTGTCTGGACTCTAGAAGAACTCCGTCGCTTAGCAACTGTGTAAACACTTCCTTGACAGAACACAATGCAGGTTTGTTTTCCTTTACTGCTCAGTTCATTTCTTGAAATCTTCAACTGTTGCTGTTAACGCCTAGATTTTTATTCACCGTTAGCTACAACAAGCGACCCATTGAGTGAATACTATAATTTCAGTAGCATATCACGTTATGTTTTAAACGTTTTTGGTTTTAACTAAAACGGGAAGAAAGTAAGCTAACGTTAGCATGAGTTAGTTGTGCGACTGTGCTGGTCTAGTTATTCCACCTTGCATCCTATCGTAAACCAGCTAGAATAGAAGTCAAGATATATGTTTGCCAAGTTAGGCAGCTAACAAAAGTAAACCACAAACATAACACATCTCTCCTTCAATATAAGCTATTGCTATTGGTACTTAGCTCTATGGTAGGTAGAGTTAATCCTAAAGTTGCATTAGTACTAGTAGTTGAGTGAACTGACTGTAGCTAGATAAATTTAACTAATGCCATGCTATATTTGAATTAAGATAACGTTAGCTAACGTTAAATAGCTAGCTAGCAGCTACATAAAAAGTTAGCTTAGAGACTTTAGCTGCCTATAGTTAGTTAGCTACGCTTCATTTAATTTCATAACAAGCATCACTGAAATAACGTTTTACGTTTTGTACGAGTTGAAAATAAATCAGTACGTGGATAAACGAATTACCTTAAATATGTACCATATATATAGAGGCAGTCTGTGAAGTCTGAACATGCCGTAGCTACCTGGCAACGATTCGTATTTACAATCAAAGTGATATTTTTATGTCATACTCTAGGAGACTTATCTGTGGAATCTCTACTAAAAAAATAAAACCCTATGATGATGCTGCCATAAATTTTTCACTGCGGCTTAGAACACTGCTTGCGCTACAATCCATAAAGGACATTAACTAAATATACATGTCTCTTATCTGTTGAGACATCTGGTGTTTCCATAATTATGATCATGCCACAAAAAAAATTATTTTGATCTTTTGGTAATATTGATTTTTTTTTTTTTCACTTAAGGTAGGTGAATCACTCAAGAGTAGCAGTGAATTTTAAAGGCTATACTCTGTCATTTCATAAATAAAAAAGCAAATAGGATGAATTTAATTTGTTTTGCCTCTCCTTACAGTGTGCAAGGTCAAAAGGAAGTGACAGTAAATTTGCCATTACTGCAGTTGCTTTGCAAGACCACATATCACGCAGTCTGCAGCTGCACAGTCTGTCTCTGTGCGATCCTCTGTCAGAAGGATACAAGAGCTCACAAAGGAAGCAAAGACCCAGAAAACCTGCTGCAAACAACGTTGTTAGACACCAAAGTCACCACTGGAATCATGGGCCAGAAGAGAAAGAATACGTCCTAGATCCCAGTCCCCCACCAATGACATTGGGTACAGTAAGCAGAAGTTTAATTAATCCTGTATGATGTAAGATCACAAATAGCCTATGTTACTGGTGATTGTAAGCAATTGAGTTCTAGAATACTGACTGAGTTCTAGAGAACATACCAAAAAACCTGTTCTTTAAAGGGTTAAAAAGTGACTGCTGGGGGGAGGGTGAAGAGATGTAGTCCATTGGATATCATTCCAGCTCTTTCTGTCACACTGCGTTGTCATTGTCGCTGTTGTTCTGTTTGCGACCGCAGCTCAGAAACTCGGTTTGGCCGATGCCCCGCCCGCGCCGCTGACGGCGGACGAATGGAGCAGGGTCAAGTCCAGGTCTGTGGACGAAGGAGACTCCAGCCAGCCATGTGTCATTTGCAGAGAGGAGTTCCGACTGCAGCCTCAGGTACGCCTGGAGCATTGATCTCGCTGTATTGTTGTGTTCGACTGTGCTTTTGCGAGCTCTGGGGGCCACAGCGGTGTGTGTGTGCCCTGACCTGTGCAGACACGGCGCAGGGCTCCTCCGTGTGGCCTTTTGACTCAGGCGTTACTCAGCTGTCAAGTGGCAGTGTGGCAATCGGCGTGCCGCTGTGAGGGTCACACGGTCTTCACACCTGTTTGGTTCCCTTTAAAAATTCCAGTCCCATCACAAAGGCCGGACAGAAGACATGACATCACAAAACACTGTTGCCATAGAAGCACCTCTAAATATTGGTTTAAAGTGGAAAGAACTGAATCAGAAACTAGCTAAATTTGGGATGGATGTCTCTATGTATTGAAATGTCTTGTGCCTCTTTGATACCAGTTGTGTTGTCAGATGGATAGTCATGGCCCATCTCCAGGATAGTACACATCTCCAGAATAGTGCATCTTTGTTCATTTGTGCATTTGAGAAGCATTCATTATCTGCAGCATTAAAGTTGAAATTGTTCAGTGTTCAGTAATCAGGCCTAGATGTGGACTGTTCTGCAGGTGGGTCTTGGCTGTGTTGGTGACGGCAGACATTCTCTCCCCAGACTAATGGGAATGGGCCTCGTCTCTGGATATAGATTGTGCACTGCGGCGTGCCCTTTTCATTGGCGATAGAGTAGGCGGCCAGGCCAAAAACAATGAGAAATCAATGCAGCTGTTCTCCCTGCATGTAAGACGACGGAAGAACGGCTCGCAGGTAGACTGGAGACGGCCGCAGCCCAGGTCCCCGCTCCCCCAGCTGGAGCCCGCCGTGTCCCAGCGCCCCCTGGGAAAACGTCCCTCACGCCGTCCTCGCGGCTCTCCTAGGGCTTATGGGAAGGCTTCAGACAAATATCGAACACCGATACTCACCTACTGGGGTCTCCGGGTGCTGCACATACGGCGTGATCATTAAACGCGGAACATTCTCTTATTTTAGCAATGTCTGTGTTTGTGTGAATTCATTTATTTGTTTATTTTTCAAAGCAGAGGTGGAGAAAGGACTTTTGGGTTGGGGGGGGGGGGTTTGAGGACGATCTAGCAGTGGGTTTAGGTTTGTGGTTGTCATCACTCGCTGTTTCATTTTTCGGTAATGAAATGGTTTTCTTAAGCAATTGTGCGCTGTTTGGACTGATGGGGATTACTGAGGCAGAGGGTAGAAGCTGTGAACCGTGCAAGGGTGAGAGCAGGCCTTTCGCCTGTAGCTGAAGACAGACGCGTTTATGTACCGTTTGAAATCGCCGTGCAGGGTGCAGTGTGTTTTTTTTTTAAACGCTGAGGCATATTGGGACAAGTAATGGAATTCCGTGTGCGGAGCTTCTCACGCCCGTATCCTTCCTCATTCCGTCCAGGTCCTCCTGTCCTGCTCCCACGTCTTCCACAGGGTGAGTCACGGAGCGAGTCACAAAAATGCACACATTAAACCTGCTGTACATCTGTGGTGCTGTCTATGCAGTCTTTTATTCTCCCAAAATGCAGCAATTCATTTCTGTCCCTTGTAGGGGACATGAGTCTCTGCTCATAATCTCAACAACCGTATATTCTGCTATGCTGAAACCTAATGCTACGCGGGGCATTCGATAGAAATAAAAGAAATGTTTTTTTCTGCTGGAGGGTAACGTGGTTTCTCGCGCAGGTCTGTCTTCAGGCATTTGAGAAGTTCTCTGGGAGGAAGTGCTGCCCCATGTGCAGGAAAGAACAGTACCAGACCAGAGTGATACATGACGGAGCTCATCTCTACAGGGAGAAATGCGCAGTCAGGTAGCGCATGGCTAGCGCCTCATTCACACAGCACTGGTTACTCCTGGCAGGAAGGCAGCTGCGTACCACCCTGAGGATCACAGGCATGGTGTAATAGCTGGAGTTAAAAAGCACTGAATGGTCCATTTAAAGCACTGTGCTTTAGTGGAGTTTAATTAGGACAGCTGCTCTGCATATATTGCCCTGTTGCCAGTGACCATGCTTCAGTGGAAAAAATTCCCAGTACATTTGTTTATTATGACAAAACTGCTGTCGGTGCTCTGATTTTAAGTAGCTGCGGTAGGTTAGCATTTCATTTCCAACTGAAATAATTCTCCTTTTCTTATTTCTAAAAATGATTTTATCACAGGATTCAAGCATGTTGGCGAGGCTATGTGGTTCGGGAGTGGTATAGGCAAGTAAGGAAAACGGTGCCTCCTAAGGACAAAGGGTTAAGAAGAAAATTCTTTGAACGAAAGGTACAGAATGTCTTCTTAAATAGATGGTGTGCGCCATTAAATATTCAGCATCTGTGCTCAGCTTCTGGGAGAAATTTGCAAGGTGCAGTACTAGTTTTGCATCTTGGACATTCTTTATGGTGTCATTTTTGGCTTTCTCAGAATTATTTAGTATTTCAGTGCTTACCCATGCTGTGATAAACAAGTACATAAGTAGATATATTATTGAAAATAATGGGGGCATTATGGATGATTTCAGATGAGTGCCATTCTGTTCTGAAAGTTGGTAAGATTGTATGTAAATGCAAAGGATAAAATGAAAGGTAAAGGATAAAATATAAAAGGTTAAAATAGTCCCTGTTGGTTTCACTGCAGTAAAATCATATAGCCCTTCACTTTCATCAGAAGACTCTGCGCCTCTTAACAACACAACGATTGACCAAAAAGGCCCTTCCCTCATCCTGCCTCTTTAAAATCGAGCGCAGCAACCTTGCCTTCTCTTTCTTGTCAGTTCAGTAAATTGGTTAACAAGGCACATTCTGGAGGCCTTTGCGGAACGCATTGAGAAAGCCCTCCTCTAACTGTGTTCCAATGAGCTCTTCCTCGTTTATTCAGCGGCGGACGGACGGACGGACGGCGGTAAACACGTCAGTCCTAACGAGGCTGCGGAGGTGGGCTCCAAAACGGGGGCCGGAGGAGCCCATCGATCTGAGCCGGGCCTTTGAAGCCGTGTGAATCCGGCGCTGTGTGTAACCTAATTAAGGAATGTGTGTTTTGGTCAAACAGATTGTACATTCCAGGCCCGGCACAAAGAGCGACTCCCACCGCGTGTTTGCTGAGCCTCCTTTAAAATGACTTTGGTTTTAATGGCGCCGCGCATCGGGACAAACGGTCATTCTCAGCTGCTTTTCTCTCGCTTTCTTTTTTAGAAGTTGGGAAAAAGCCCAAAGGGGAAGAACAAATGGGAGCACACAGTCAAAAAAAAACGTACGATTCAATAACACCAGCCTAAGCTAAAGGAAAACTTTTAAAAAATGTTTATATATTGCATATATTCCCTTACGTTCACTTAAATCCATTTAGTGCTTTGCTATCTGGGTTGTGACTGGCAGATTAGTAATAGGATTTTGTTCATTTGCATCCCTGTCGTATAGAAGTAGCTGTTGGAGTGAATGCATGGAAATGAGCACAAGGGCTTGTTATTACATTTAATGCATTTGATATCTATAAAATCATACGCTGTTCAGAGATAACATTTTGTACAGTGCAGGCTGTATTCCAGTAGTGTAGCAGTCAACTAAGTAATTTTAAGAAACTATGATGTACACCAAAATGTGTCGGATAGCCACTTTAAATTAGCAGTGTTTGTAGTAACTTTCTGAACTGAGCATGGTGATTTAGTCTTTTTAGTATACTAAAGCACACTTGATATAAACTTTAATAATACTTCAGGCATTCTTAAGTACAAAACAGTAAACTACAGGTATACGTCAGCATTGTTTTCTTTACTATTTTTTATTTTTCACATGGGCAGGCAGAGTTTGCAGTGAGTTTTTGAGCTGAGCACGGGGGCCTGGTCGTGTTAGAGTAAGTGAACAGAAAGATGAGGGCTGGTTGAATGGGCTGATTGACTCCTCAGTGGATCCCTGTCCAATGAGACTTTCTGCTGCTCCCGCTCAGTGTGGCCAGCAGCCCTTGCCGGACACTGCCCTCTGACTCTGCTATGTGCCTGCATGTGGAAGGGAAGATTGCCCTCTAGTGAGACAAACATGTCCTCTCTTACAGCATGTCTGTTCTGGGGGGGGGGGGGGGGGGGGGGGGTGGAGGGGGTTCCAGAGCACTGATCTCAGACACAGCACCCAGGAAACTGTGTCTTTGCTGTGAACCTCACTGTGCACTGTCCACTGTCTCCAGTCAGCAGAAGCCACTGAGAGGGAGCGTGTGGCTGCTTATTTTACACGCTGCCTGTTTTCCAGTTTCTCATCTACGTGCCAAGTGCCAATTTAAGGTCAGCGAGCCCATCGTAATGCAAAACCCTGACGTATCAGGCCGCAGATGAGTTAGAGGCATCCGCAGAGTTGGTCCAGGGCAAATACTGTAGAGCTCAGTGCAGTTTTCGGTTAGCGTTTTTTTTTTTTACCTCATTTTCTTGTTGCTTTTACGATCGTATGAAATCTGACCATCGGAGGTGGGGGAGAAGGAGGCTTGGGTGGATTTGTGGAGGGAGCTTTTGACGGACCATCGAGGACACCGTGCCTTTTTGCCCCCTTGTGTCTTAAATGCGAGTCCCCTAATGCCTGGCCCCCAGATGAGGCTCAAAATGGCATGATAATGTGTGCGGTGGGAGAAGGGCGTGGATCCTTCATTGCTTTGATCTGTACCTATAAACCTAGCTTGCGCCTGTCGCATTATTGTGGCAAAGCTATTTATGGCACCAATTAAATCCTGTCCCATCCCAAGGCTTTGCCCCCCCCGCTCAAGGCCCCGTCATATTGACAGTTATTTGAGGAAATAGCTGGACGCGTTTGTGAAAGGGATTGTGGCCCTTTTCCCATGTGACCTCTCTGGCAATTTTAATTTAGATTTAGCTGAAGCCAAACAGCGCTGCTGAGGTTTGTTCAGCCTGTGCACTTGCTTTGTCACACAGAGATGGCAAACAGTCTGTCATTTTGCTGCTAACTGCCAGTGGCACCAAACTGCAGGACTGAGAGGATATTAAACCAGCCAAAGAGCGAAAAAAAAGCTTATCAACCAATTCATTGATACGTGGCAAATACCAAGCTTTTTATTTTGTTCTTCAGGTCCTACCATAAGTCAACACATTAGGAGGTGATTTGTTGACACCAAGACGGATTGCTTTGAAACGTTCCCCTCGAGGTGGACAAAGTTCACCTGGGCACTTTTTGTTTGCTTTTTTCTGAAGAAGTTGGCCATAAAACCTCACTTTAATTGTTAACAGTTGTTTAATTAGCGATAAAACACAGCAATAAAGCACTTGTGATGTCACTGTGACATGAGCAAGTGCCGGTCAACTGGATCACATGCAGCCTTCCAAAGTATTGAATTATTTCCCCATCTCAATTCAGCTTGAGGGCAGCCAAGATGCCAATTTCTACCCGAAACCCTTTCAAGATAAAGAATTTCTAATAGCTCTACAATGCAGAGTGTGGTACATTTTTTAGATAATGTCTAAAACGAATGTTTAAAATAGCAATGTACTCAATGAAAAATGGCCTTCTGCCTTATCTTTCCTACCTGAAACCTGTGTTGTTTGAATAACGCATTTCTTACAATCAGTTTCAGGAATTGAGTGACAGCTTTGTCCGCTCCTGTGACACCAACGTGGAGGAGTTTCTCAGTGCCATTGATTGTGAACTGGCCTCAAGCAGAAGTGTGTTCCGTCAGCTTGAAGAACAGCACATTTCAGAGACAAAACAAGAGGACTGGGAGAAAATTCAAGAAAAGGTACCTTTCTGCAGGCAAAACATGAGGCTTGGCACTGATATCAATAACTGTCAGCATAAAAGACTTCATCTCAGCTATGCAAATTCTATTGGAACTCAAATTGTTTTTTTTCCTTTCAAAACATTGCCAAGACCTTTACTTGTACACCTAACACATTTTATCGTACAGATTTTTTTTAAATGAATGTCAGATATCCTGCAGTGTCGTGACAAAGATAGGCCACGGTCCATTTTCATCAGGGGAACCCTTCTCCAGAAAGAGGTTTTGGGGTTCCTGTGACCCCATTGAAACAGGCTGGTTTTTTTCACTCTGCTGGAGTAGCGTCATCCACAACAGGAAAAACGTGCTCTCCGTGAACTTATTTGGAAAGGTCACTGACAGGGCAGGAGCTGCTTAACCTTGGCTCCGTAGAGGGCACTGCAGGTTGTTTACCAAACACCGCTCTCACGAGGACAAACAGTGTACGTGTTACAGACCTCATAACCAAACGTTTAAGCGTCTATCGAGCCGACTGGTTTTCTAGTGAGGAACCCGTCTGTGCGCTGGTGATTAATTGCACTGTAGATACCTGCCATTAACGACGCGAGCGATAAACGCAGCGATTAAAGAGGCATAAATCCATCAGGCCAAACAAGGGTGACATGCAAATGAGTAAAACCAGGGGTTGGGTGCAGGGCGAGCCGTAAAAAATGACCAATTAAACGTCCCTGCGCTGAGCCCCTGTTTGCTGAGTCACGTGCCCAGCCTGTTGTTTTTCCCAGCTGAAAGCAGGCAGGCCCAAACGGTCACGCCCATTCTCCGCTGCGTTCTAGGCGGCCAGACAGGAGGCTCGGGACTGTCCCATCTGCCTGACCCCCCTGTGCGCGGGGACGAGAGGGGCGGAGGAGGGGCGGAGAAGGGTGCTGCTGCTCTCCTGCTCCCACCTCTTCCACCTATGCTGTCTGGAGGCCTTTGAGAGCTTCTGCCTGGAGGGGCCGCCCGTGTGTCCGCTCTGCCGGTCCCTCTACCGCAAGAGACTGGTCTGACTCCGCCCCACGCCGCCGCGCGTGAGGCACGGCGTGTGGCACTGCCGCTCACCGCGAGCCAGGAGGAGGAACGCGTCCCCAGTTGGAGCAGCGTCGGAGCTTGATGCGATGGTTTCATACTTTTTATCCCGTACGTTTGCTGTCTCGCACAGGGAATGTATTTTAGTGGGTCCCAAAACAGACCGCAGTCCACTCCTGATGATGCTATCAGCACTGGACTGGTGGGGCATAACTGGGATAAGTGCTTAATAGGAGTAACTGAAGCAGACTGAAGTATGCAGTTAAGCAGAGTATGCAATTATCATGTGCCTATTATCATATTATTCATCAAATATATCCCATTCGCAGACTGTGGGATTCAGTATGGACACATTTACAAGGTGTGGTACTACTTGATTGTTTTGCATTCCTGTTTTTAGATTCATATGCAAATAGCCAAATAATGAATTTCATGAATGTAATAAATAATAGTAATGAGTGCAACGCAGTTTTTTTTTTTTCTGTACAGTCCCCCTTGACAGCACTTTCTTGTGCACAACACAGTTACGCTGCTGCAGATCTGAGCTATAGCAGCGCGTCCAGGTTCGTTTGATGGCCTCTCATCCCACGCAGTCCCTCGCAGGAAACGGATTGGCTGCATTCTTCCGTGTGACAACAGCTTCTCCGTTCATTGTGAGCATGTGCGATTCCAGCTTCCTGAAGGTTACCATAGCTGTGTCTCCAAGTGCAGGACTGTGGGAATACATAGCTGTACAGCAAACAGTCCCTCTTCCAGAGGTGTGGACACAACCATAAATCTCCCATCTATCTTATCGGTTTTTGCTATGAAGCGCAAGACACCAGCGGCGACCGCTCCCAGAGAGTTCAGACAGAGCAGAAGAAGCATTTGCTCTCAAGTCTCAGCATTGCGACATTGGCACTGGTATTTCATTACCCGTATCATTATCTCCGCCAGGAGAGGGAGGGGAGGGGATTGTGCGTTTGGTCGCGTGTGTGTGTGTGTGTGTTTGTGTATCTGTCCGCAGCTAATCTTGCATACTACTGGGCCGATCAGCCTAATACTTGTTGTGCATGCTGACAGCAGCCCAAGGACCCGAATTCTTGAATATTTTGCAAATCAGTCAACGACAAGTATTTTATTTGAATTAATTTCCATCATTGTCCATTGAAATACATTGAGTGCTAACTCCTCACTCCTCCTAACTGGCCGATAGGAGCCGCAAGTGATCAACAACTGCTTCTGTTTGGAATGAAAGACCAGCGATGTAAAATGTCAATTTCAACGTTAAAATGCCAACAACATGGCTCTGTCTAACACATCGTGGCTGATATGAATGAAATTAGCTAACATGTCACCTCCTTTAGCGTTACTTCACTGAATTGGCGTTTTTGCGATTTTCAGTGGCACATGGTAAAAACTTGTAATATTGTATTGTCTATTGTTGCATCAGCAAAGCTAACACGCCTGGCGGAGATCTGCACTCTACTGAGCGCACTCTTCTAGGTTTTATTTAGTATTAAATAGTACATATAAATGTACATCGAAGAGGTAGGCCTGACACTTGCAGCTTCATTATGTTGGTGACCCACTCCCAAAAAACAATGCAGATAAGCCTTATAAATATGTAACCCAGGGAAGAGAGTTCTGTGGAGTAGAGAAAAGGCTGCAATGTTGAGAAACAAGTCTTTACTGTACGTTACTGGAAGTGCCAATGAGCAGAACGAATGAAAAGAAACAAGTGGGAAAGCACAGTCACATCTGAACACTGTCACAAGTCACAAACTTTATTTAAAACTGAAAATACACAATGTAAACTAATACAAGTTTTACAACATTTATTTTTCCAAACCAACAAAAAAGGAAGAAGAAAAAAAGCACATTGCAACTGGGAAATTAGTATCATAAAAAATACATTCACGTATGCTGCGAAACATGCAGAAACGGACAACTGCTGCTCTGCTTTTCAGGCTGTTCCTCTGACCTCTAAACTACGATGAATGAGAAATACTGTAAGGCAACCAGTTGTGTTCATCAGTACAGAGCAGCCCGACTCTGATAAACGTGAACAGATGATTATATGACTGTGTGCTTTCAGAGGCTACTTTCCGTTACCGACATAACTCGGTGCGGCTGATCTTTAATGTGCATAGCTGGCTGTTACTGCGCGTAGCCGACCGATGCTGCGCGTAGCTGATCGTTGCTGCGCGTAGCTGATCGATGCTGCGTGTAGCCGACCGATGCTGCGCGTAGCTGATCGTTACTGCGCGTAGCCGACCGATGCTGCGCGTAGCTGAACGTTGCTGCGCGTAGCTGATCGTTGCTGCGCGTAGCTGATCGTTGCTGCGTGTAGCTGATCGATGCTGTGCGTAGCCGACCGATGCTGCGCGTAGCCGACCGATGCTGCGCGTAGCCGACCGATGCTGCGCGTAGCTGATCGTTGCTGCGCGTAGCTGATCGTTGCTGCGCGTAGCTGATCGATGCTGCGTGTAGCTGATCGATGCTGCGTGTAGCTGATCGATGCTGCGCGTAGCTGATCGATGCTGCACGTAGCTGATCGATGCTGAGCGTAGCTGATCGATGCTGCGCGTAGCTGGCCGCTATTGGCCAGCCCATTCAGGAACTTGGTGAGCAGCACAGAGATTCTGCTCTTAGCACACCCTCCTGGATGCGTCTAAAATCTGATTAGCTGTTTCCTGAAGCCGCGGAATGAAGGTTTTGGTAGATGCTTTACTTTCACAGTATTGCTTTGCCACATTGAGCAACCATGAGGTACAGTATGGGACACAACACGTCAGAAGCCAAACACAGTTAAAACTGCAAGACAGTTATGGAGCGGGACACTGCACAGAGCATGACACAAAAACACCAAACTGTGACAGAGACACTGGGTCAAAAAACACAGTCAATTCTGAAATATTGCCCACTATTGTGAATGGTAAACACTTATAGGAGGCTTCCAGAATGCCCCTGTGATATACTCTGCAAACCTCCAGCACCTCCTCAGGTCCTTTACTGCATAACTGTGACTGACATCTTCCTTTTCCATCAAGTCTTCCATAAAAAAACTTTCTTGTACAAACATTAAACATTAAAGGAAATACAACTCGATTGCATATATATTTTTTAATTCCCTCAAACATTGTCAATTTCTTATTATACAAACCATCAAAACAATGCACCACATACACTGAGAGACCACCTAAGAGTCAAAATGACTAGCTGTCATGTTTTCACATTCAGCATGGAGTTTTTCACATTACAATTCTTGTTTAGGCAATTCACACTTTTTTTTTGTTAAACAAAAGTTTATATATAGTGCTTAAAAGGCATAGACATCAGTATCAGTTTGGGTAACAAAGTGTAAAAGTGGAATCAGTAACTTGAAAAGGAAAGCAATATGTCAAACAAATATTCAACAACCCTTACTGCTAGCTCAAAGCGGCATCATCAAAGAGCACATTTGGATTCAGTCAGCCTCTCTTGTATGCCCATTTGTTACACTCTTTAGCCTTTTGTACTATAACGGAATTTGGTAATATGCACAAAATATTAAGAGCAAGCAACTGCAATTTGCAAGGAACATATTCTACTCAGCCTTCACCAGCCAAAACCAACTGCGAACATTTTCAGAGACTATCATCACATTTGCTGTTTGTAAGTCATTAAATCTCACAGTGAATTTGTCTTTGAAAACAAGTGCACACGTCCACGCACACACAAACACACACGCACACACACAAACAAACAAACACGCACACAGACGCACACACAAAACAGGGAAGTTCAGAATTAATGGTCTGTGAAATCCTCATAAGGCATATAGAGGTGAATTCGGAGAAATAAAGACAATCTCAGCAGTAGAGAATTGTACAGGCTTATCTATAATGGATACTCAAATAGGCCAACTACAACAGCCCACAATTAACACCAGCATGATACAAAAAGGACTAGAGTATGAAATACCTATATATACACATAACATCATTTACAATTAAGAGGTCACCAGAGGTTATTGAAGTTGTTTTCATACAGCTTGCTACATCTGGAACAATGTTTCAAAAACATAATGCTAGGATCAAATTACTGCCTTGCCACTACTCAGTGAAAATAGTTTATTTGTCAGGTAAATTAAAACAAAACAGACTGTTAGGTTTTCGCTTAAATTAGATCAAAAGTTTCAACAGTGATGGAAATTTAAAATGTCATGCCTGATGGCTACATGACAGATTCAAATGGGGTGAACATCCTCATTTGCAGAATTCGGTCTATCTCTACAGTGCATGGGAATGTCTGAAAATCCAGAGCTTTAATGGAGGGCCAAGTAAACATTGTCAATATACAGGACCATGTTTGATCCATGTACTGGATCATACTGGGCTCTTAATATCTTCATAGTTTCAATGTGTTAAAGTTATGAAGAATAAAAAATGTCATCTCGATGAGAAAAAAAAAAACAAAAAAACATCTACAGAATGACAGTCTAAATACCACTGCACAAATGTATCCTCTGGGATTCACAGGAGTGCAGTGAACGTGCTGCTGTAATGTTCAGGATTACAATAACCTTTTAGTTGCATTTTCTTTTTATAGTCTCAATTTGTACGATGCACAATATGTCTCTCGGGACTTTTTTCCAGGACACTTCACATCTTTTTCACCAAACAAACATTTATACTGACTGGAAAAAAAAAAGATACAATGCATTTCAGTGGCGCAATGTTCCTGAAGAGAGTTAAGATTACTGGGTTGGAAAAAGAGTTCCCCAATCATCATTTTCTTTTTCAGAAATCCTTTTCCCTTTAGGTAAGTAAAGACCATCCCAATGAGAGCTTTTGCATGAGGCTTGCATCGGGTGCTTCATTGTGACTAGAACGGATATGAACTGCGGGACTTATACGACCTCCATCTGAGAAGCAATGAAATGATCCACGGTTACCACAAATACTGCTGATTGTGGCAGTGCTTTACCACTTACAGGGCAGGGCTATGTCTACCATGTCATAACCAGTAGGGACACAGAAAGCATCTCTACATTGAGAAAGAGAGATAGAGAGAGTATAATGAGATAACCTGGGATTGCACAGCCATGTCACTGACACGCATGACACACACAGATAAGGGAAATTAAACCCAATTCCACCTGCAGAACAGCTAACTGAGCCCCCAGCTAGACAGCCAAAATTATTTAAATGATATGGACAACAAAAGATTAAACAATTATTATCACACACAGACAGACAGACACACACACACACACACACTCAACTCTTGTGCAGGCTGTACTGGGCTAAATTAATTTCCCTTATCTCTGTGTTTCTGTCTGTTTGGGTGTGTCAGTCACTGACATGGTTCTGTACGTACTATATAACAACTGCAGAGTACATGGGATCACGTAGGTCCAAACTTGGCCTTAAACTGCTCAATAGGTCTTTGTAGAGGCCTTTGTGCCTACAGTACTGGCGAAAAATAACTACAAAAAGAGTCTTGGTATGGGTGTTCAAGCAGTATTCAGTACAGATATACATAAAGATATCTTGTCTGTTCAGTCACTAAAGAATATGGACTTGGCTATGTAGACTAATTTATCATAAGATCACGGCTGTACTGGTCCTTTGAGGTGTGAGCACCAACTGATAAACTTAACTTATTATAACTAAATATATCAAGTGTGGCGTGGATCGGGGCATGCCCCCGCAGTGCCCCTCCCAGCCGGAGATTCATCAGCTCAAACCTACCACCAGGCTCGCAGTTCAGGACCCAGGACAGCACCACTCTGCGAAGCCCAGCCACAGGACCCTGGAGAGCGGCAACCGGGAAATTCCCCAACTCCCTCATTGGCATTCAACACACCTGAAGTCAATGAGGCCACACAGCTGCCGCTACTCCAGGGAAACGAGCTGGGAGCTTAAGAGGAGGCCTTTGTCTCCCTTGGGCAGAGGGGGTTTTCGGGCGAGAACAGAGCGGCAAAATATATGTTTGTAAATTTGTACTTGTTTTACAGAGCCAGCGGAGACGCGGGACCACATCCCTCTTCGTGCTCCAAAGAGGGATCCCCTAAGCTGTCTCCGGGTCATCACTACCTTAATTTCAGTTATTTTACTTTACTTTAATTTAATTTAAAGAAGAAACTTTTGGTTGTTGAGTACGGCTTTGATTTGCATGCTTAATTTGGTTTGATTAAAGAGCCCTGTTGGGCTATTTTTCCCCAAACCTCCGGTCTGTGTATTTCTGTGCCGCCCCGCCTGCACCGTCACACCCAGTACGGTGCCACAGTGGTGGAGAATGCGGGCATAGGCACGGAGTAATAGCAGACTGCAGCTAACTACCCCGAGCTCGAGTATTACACTCGTTCTCGCGGTAGAGTTTAAAAAAAAAAAAAAAAAAATTTTTTTTTTTTTTTTTGGTTTGTTTGTTTCTTCCCCCCCCCTCTTTCATTAGTCTTGTGTTCCCCAATTTAGCTGCGACATGGAGGACCTCTTACGGGCGCTCGTGGAGGCTAACCTGGGACAACAACATGCTGCCCAGGTCATGGCTGAACAGGTCATCCGGCTCACCGAGGTGGTCCAGGCCCACAGCGCATCGGCCGTACCGCTCCCGGGTAGCAGGACGAAGGCTAAGGATGTCCTGACAAAAATGACTGAAGCCGACGACGTGGAGGCCTACCTCCACACCTTTGAGCGGGTGGCCGAGCGCGAGTTATGGGATCCCCGGGAGATGGCAGACACCCTTGCTCCCTTCCTCACCGGCGAGGCCCAACAAGCATACCAAGACCTGGGCGCAGCAGAAGCCCGGGACTACCACAGGCTGAAGAGGGAGATACTAGCCAGAGCCGGTGTATCCCCCACATCCGCTGGACAACAGGTCACCACCTGGGCCTACCAACCGGGGGTCAACGCGCGCAGCCAGATGGCGTCACTCCGGAGGCTGGTTACCCGTTGGCTCCAACCTGAACGCCTGTCCGTGGAGCAGATCCTCGACCGGGTCGCCATGGATCGGTACCTCCGGGCATTACCGCATGAGGCAAAGAAGCTGGCCGGGCAGCATTCACCACAGAGCCCTGAGGACCTGGTGGAGCTGGTGGAGCGAGTCGAAGCCACGCAAGAGATGCTGAAGGCAGGACCGACCGAGCGCTCCCTCTTCCGTCCCCAGACTGGAGGTGACCGGAAGCCGACCCCACCGGACTCGGCCCAGGCCCGAGGGAAAATACCCACCCTGCTGCCCACCTCTGGAAAGTCGCCCTCAGATGTGTCCATGCCCACCGACCCGGCCCCCATTCCAGCTCGCTTGCCCCATGGACGGAGTTGCTTGGCTGCGGAGCAATTCGACGCCCTATACCAGGCTGCCAGAATTGTCCAGAGGGGGGGCAGAAGAGCCCGAAGGAAGGGAACCGGGTCATGGCCCCGACAAGCCAAACCCCGTGTCCATCCATCAGGCCAACCCTATTCTGCCTGGCTGGGAGAACGGGTTGGAGTAAGCGAGGTGGCAGAAGAAGCTGATGGGGAAGGTGAGCTCTTGCCCCCCTTAACGATGTCCAATCTCCCTCCCCAGGCACAGCGTAAAGGACAGTTTGGCACCGCGCAGGTCCAGGATGACCGGTTGCGCCACTGCTGGAGCCAGGTGCGGGTCCTTGAAGGGGTAAAGAGGGGAGAAGGACCCCTAGAAGCAAATTACTTCTCGGTGCAACACGGGCTGCTATACTACCACACCACGAGACGGGGAGAAGTCCGGGAGCTGTTGGTCCTACCCCGCCCGTACGTGGCCACCATCCTACAGCTGGCCCACACACACATCCTGGGAGCTCACCTGGGCATGCAGAAGACCCTAGAGCGTGTGGCAGACCGCTTCCACTGGCCGGGAATGCGCAGAGCAGTGGAGGATTACTGCCGCAGTTGCAAGGTGTACCAACGCACCTCCCCGGTAAGGCCACCACCCGCTCCTCTAATCCTTCTCCCCATCATAGAGACCCCCTTCGAGAGGATCGGCCTGGACCTGGTCGGACCCCTGCCAAAGCCCGGGGACACAATTACATCCTGGTCATCCTGGACTATGCCACCCGCTATCCGGAAGCCGTGCCCCTCCGTGTCGCCACCTCCAAGGCCATTGCTCGTGAGCTGGTGCACCTCGTCAGCCGGGTCGGCATACCAAAAGAAATTCTTACGGACCAGGGCACTCCATTCATGTCCAAGATAATGGCGGACACATGTCACCTGCTGCGAGTACAACATCTCCGTACGTCAGTCTATCACCCGCAAACGGATGGGCTGGTCGAGCGGTTCAACCAGACGTTGAAGCGGATGCTCCGGAAGATAGTCGCTGCTGACGGCAAGGACTGGGACCAGGTCCTGCCGTATGTGCTCTTCGCCATTCGGGAGGTGCCCCAGGCTTCCACTGGCTTCTCCCCTTTTGAGCTACTGTATGGGCGGCGGCCGAGGGGACTCCTGGACCTCGCCAAAGAAGCCTGGGAGGAACAGCCATCACCGCACCGGAGCCTGGTCGAACACGTAGAGGAGATGCGCTCCCGCATATCAAGTGTCATGCCAGTGGTGCGAGAGCACATGGCGGAAGCACAACGCGCCCAGCAGCGGACATATAACCGGCCCGCCCAACCCCGAGAGTTCCGGCCAGGTGACCGTGTCCTTCTACTCGTACCCACCCCTGAAAATAAGTTTCTAGCCACCTGGCAGGGACCCTACACAGTCAAAGAGCGAGTGGGACCAGTGAACTACCGCGTAGACCAGCCCGGACGCCGGAAACCGCAGCAGGTGTACCATGTGAATCTGCTCAAGAGGTGGGTAGAGGGTCCTGCAGCAGCAACGGCGGCGATGTTCACCACCGAAGAAACAACCCCTGCGCCCCGGGAGACTGTGCGATATGGTGCTGACCTGAGCCCCCGCCAGGTCCAAGAGGTGAGAGAACTGGTTGACCAAAACCGTGATGTGTTCTCCCCTCTCCCAGGTCGTACCACCTTAACGGAGCACCATATCCGTACGCCAGAGCGCACCGTGGTGAACATACGCCCGTATAGGATCCCAGAAGCACGGAAAGCGGCCGTCGTGGAGGAGATTGAGAGGATGAGAGCAATGGGAGTCATTGAGGAGGCCTGCAGCCCTTGGTCGAGCCCCATAGTCCTCGTGCCTAAACCCGATGGCTCCCTGCGCTTCTGTAACGACTTCAGACGTCTCAACGCTGTGTCCGACTTTGACGCGTACCCCATGCCCCGGGCGGATGAGTTACTCGAGCGACTGGGTGAGTCTCGCTTTATTACAACCCTGGACCTAACCAAAGGTTATTGGCAGGTCCCCCTCACCCAGTCGGCCAAGGAGAAGACTGCCTTCACCAGCCCGGTGGGCCAGTTCCAGTATCGGGTCCTGCCGTTCGGGCTCCATGGGGCACCAGCAACGTTCCAGCGCTTGATGGACGTCGTACTCCGGCCACACCAGCGCTATGCAGCAGCCTACTTGGACGATGTGGTAATCCACTCCCGCACCTGGGCCGTCCACCTGATTCATGTCCAGGCTGTTTTGGGGGCGCTGCGACAAGCTGGCCTCACTGCCAATCCCGCCAAGTGCTGCATAGCGCAAAACGAGGCACAGTATCTGGGCTACACCATCGGTCGGGGCCTGCTCAAGCCCCAAGATAAGAAGGTGCAGGCTGTGAAGGACTGGCCCCGGCCCGCCACCAAGACCCAGGTACGTGCCTTCCTGGGGTTGGCCGGGTACTACAGGCGTTTTATCCCTCATTTCTCCTCCACAGCCGCTCCCTTATCTGACCTCACACGAAAAGGGTCACCAGAGAAACTGCTGTGGGGCCCCGAGCAGGAGAGGGCGTTCCAGGACCTGAAGGCCGCCCTGTGCTCGGACCCGGTCCTCCATACCCCGGACTTCGACCGGCCCTTCCTGGTCCAAACGGATGCGTCGGAGACGGGGGTGGGCGCGGTTCTGTCCCAGGTACACGGCGATGAGGAGCACCCCGTGTTATTTCTGAGCCGTAAGCTCCGCCCGAGTGAATCCCGGTATGCTGCTGTGGAGCGCGAGGCCCTTGCCATTAAATGGGCCCTCTCCGCACTCCAGTACTACCTGCTCGGGCGGAAGTTCACTCTGGTTACAGATCACGCGCCCCTCCAGTGGATGGCCCGGGAGAAGAACACCAATGCCAGGGTGACCCGCTGGTTCCTGGCACTCCAGCCCTTCGACTTTGAGGTGGTCCACCGTCCCGGAAGGCTCCATGGGAACGCCGATGCCCTGTCCCGCCTGCACACACTCTGGGCGGCCGCAGCAAGCACTGGTGGCGGTTCGCTTAGGGGGGAGGGATGTGGCGTGGATCGGGGCATGCCCCCGCAGTGCCCCTCCCAGCCGGAGATTCATCAGCTCAAACCTACCACCAGGCTCGCAGTTCAGGACCCAGGACAGCACCACTCTGCGAAGCCCAGCCACAGGACCCTGGAGAGCGGCAACCGGGAAATTCCCCAACTCCCTCATTGGCATTCAACACACCTGAAGTCAATGAGGCCACACAGCTGCCGCTACTCCAGGGAAACGAGCTGGGAGCTTAAGAGGAGGCCTTTGTCTCCCTTGGGCAGAGGGGGTTTTCGGGCGAGAACAGAGCGGCAAAATATATGTTTGTAAATTTGTACTTGTTTTACAGAGCCAGCGGAGACGCGGGACCACATCCCTCTTCGTGCTCCAAAGAGGGATCCCCTAAGCTGTCTCCGGGTCATCACTACCTTAATTTCAGTTATTTTACTTTACTTTAATTTAATTTAAAGAAGAAACTTTTGGTTGTTGAGTACGGCTTTGATTTGCATGCTTAATTTGGTTTGATTAAAGAGCCCTGTTGGGCTATTTTTCCCCAAACCTCCGGTCTGTGTATTTCTGTGCCGCCCCGCCTGCACCGTCACACCCAGTACGGTGCCACACAAGGTTAAATGCCAATATTCTATACACTAACAAAGCATTTCTTCAGGGCTGTGTAGGAGCTGGGTAAGGCTGTGTAAGACTTTTTTGTTGGAAGATCTGCAAATTATCTACAGCTCTCTTTTTCCCCAATTTTCCATCTCTGCTGCTGTGCAAATATATAAACATTTAATTGTAAAAAAAAAAAGAACACTTTCAACACCAGAACACACACACACACACACCAATCTCGATCAGTCGTGTGGCTCAGCTGCACCAACTCCATTTCCAGTAGAAGAATGGAGTTCTCTTTTCCCTTAAACAAGTGGCTTTCCAGTCACCTGATTAGGACTCCAAGGCATTAATCAGTATTACCGTTGTGCCAACCAGGGCTCTGCCTAGAATAGCTCTCAATGCCTCATTGCTGCCTGCTGTCGGAGCAACGCCATCAATTCTCCAGCCCTCTGCCGCATTGCCTTTAACAAGACCTTCAGCACCGCTCAAGCAGCCGCAAATGGAGACTGACCTCTGCCAATATGGGGGGGGGGGGGGTTAAAAAAAAACAAGGAAAGAAAAGAAAGAAACGGAGAGGTATGGAGACAGACAAACGCCGATTGATAGAGTTAGTGCTATATCGGGTAAATGTGATTATGAGATTCTGCTTGGGTGTGTCCTTTCACCTGAATTTCACACGTTCCATGTAATTTGAGACGCAAGGTAGAAACGCTGTATGGACATCATCCTCTCGGTTGGTCTGAATGCTCGGTTGTTGCCCTGTTTGTGAGGCGTTACGGTTCAGCATTGACAGGACGGTTAAGACCGATTTATTTGACATCAGTGTCTTTCGCTTTAAAAAAAAAAAAAAAAAGTCAATTTCAGTCCATTTTTTCCAAAAAAAAAAGCAATTATATACCTGTACACATTTTATGGTTTTCAAATAAGGCATTGCATTTAGAAAATTTCCAGAGTGAAAAGGCAGCTCCTAGTACTAAAATTCTCTTTGTATATCCATCACTTTGATCCTGGTCTGAGAGACTGTCCCTAAAATAGCGCAAAGCTTCACATCAACGCCGCGCACACCTGTCACTGCAAATGCTCAGATAGTTCTGGATACCGATCTGAAGGCATGGCTTAGCCAAGCTGATACCACCAGGTTCATTTCCTCATGTCACACACACAAAGAGGGAAATCTATGTGGTGTGTGTTGGATTCTACCATAAAACTGTTGTCAGTTTTATGTCAGTCACATCATATTTTAGGTCTGTATTTATATTTATGCCACTGATGCTCCCCACCACTGCAAACAAACATTAAGAAAAGACATGTGCTGGAACTATGCATAAGTTTCTAAAGATAAAAGTTTTTTTGTTCTTTTTAAAAAAAACATTTTTTAAGTAAAATGTGCATTAACTATTCACACGTTTTCAAGTTAACCGCTTGAAGTTCTTTCAATTGATAAAATATTACACAAAGAACAAAGTTCTGCATTTGGGTGTCGCTTAGTAACTTGAAGGTGAAGTGTATGATAGTCAAAGAACAAAATGGGAACAAAGAACAAAACGACATACGACAGGCCAAGAGACTCTGCAAACTGCGACCAATAAAAAAAAAAGTGTGGACAGAAGTGCCCAAAATTGTGTTCTGTAAGCTTCTCTTACTGTAAACTCCAATCCCAAAAGTTCCATTCTGCTTCCTTAAACAAAGCCTGGTAGCAAACAGGAAGTGTTCATCACATTCTGCAGGACAACTTGCAGTTGGTTCTGATGCATTCTGGGAAATGAAGTTTTTTTCTTCTTATTTTTGAAATGAAAAGCACAGTGCAGCTGTAGATGGCTGCGGCGGACACTGTAATGGCGCACAGGCTTCGGCCTGCTCCCGATGCCTGTCCAGAGGGGAGGAGGGAGACGGAACGAGATGGCCGCACTTCGCTCTCCCTCCTGCTGCTGCTGATTACGGGCGCGTCTCCTCCTCACAGAGACTTCTGATGCCCGTTCGCCGAGTGCTTGGCTGTCTCCGGGTCCGTGGGGCTGTTTGAAAGGTGCAATTTATCCAGACCTGGGTGAGGAAAGATAAGGGGGAAATCTCATTTAAACCTTCATTTAACCTCAGCTGAGGGGGGCGAGTGGGTGTGGGGGGGCGGGGGTGTAGATCGTTGGCTTCCTCTGACATTTCTCGAACCCGTGGTTACATCAGGCACCCCGGACCTGTCAGAACAAGCTGCGGAGCTTATTTCTCTCGCTGTCACATATCGGTCGAAGGCACGGCCGTCTTGGCGCAATTTCATTCACTTTCGTCACTCCGGGTCTAAGTCTGACAGGAATCAACACTATCTCTGTGCAGCAACGGATGTCGATATCACAGCAGACACCATGACCCAGCTCCGCGCACGGGCCCTGGTGCGCTGCCACAAACTCACAGTAACACCCTGACATTTGGCTAATTAATACGCCGTTCCAGGGTCCTGAACAGAAGTGACATCACACCATCACAGAGCGCAGGTAATAAACATTAAATCATACACTCGGACCGAGACGCGCAGAGCCTTACCCAAAGCTTTCAGGAGCGCTTCCCTAACTGCGGACGTGAACTTTCGAACCAGGCAGAGTGTCGTCACCACGGCAAAAAGCAGGTTGTAAGACAGGACAATGTAGAAGTTGCCCAACCAGTTAAATCTCCCAAAGTCTCCAAGAAGATCAAACCTTGTAATTCCTGTGAAAAGTTAAAAGAAAAAATAAGAGGCAAAATAAAACGTACCCTGTTAATGTCATCTAAACAGAAAATGCTTAGTGTGATTTATTTTTTCCCCCCATTTCATATCAATTGCTTCTGAAAATCACTCAGAAATCCTGAATTCGACCCATCCGGTACCTCATTGTTCTGAAGATAATGGACCTGTGCAATGATGCAATGACATGGACATTTTCCATCAGGCCAACTTACAGTGTGCAGAGTAAATACAGAGTACAGGCATGAAGCTCTGCTGCCTCTCACTCACTTGGGTTTAACTGGCCAGATAACCAAAGCAAATGTATCCTTCACTCGTGGCAAAAGCACTTGTTGTGGGATGTTGTGGGACTGGACACACCTCTCTCACACTAGTTTAGATGTTCTTTAAAATCCTGTCAAATTAGGGGATTTAAAACCAAGCAAACAAAACAAATGCAGACTGGCATCCAACAAAGGGAGCTTAGAGACACAGCTGTTGCTTCTTCCTGACCCGTCTCCGTTTTCGAGAGGAGGAAAGTGTTTACAAGCGAAACACTCCATCATCCACACAAGCGGGAGCGAGGAAGAAGCACAGCAAAGCATGTCTGTTCCTTCTGGCTCATCTCTCTCTTCCTTAAAGCCTGTTTCTCACCCGACTTACCAGATCAGCGTGAGAAAAAAGGAGAGCAGAGCCGTCTATTCCAAACTGGGAGAAGGAGAACATTCATCCTGACCTTACAGCTCAATCAAACAACTATCACGATCATTATTACCAATCGGAAAGTCATTGTTTATTTTATGTATTCACGTCACCCAAACAATAACAACACCGTAGTCAGAATCTGAGTTCTTACATTTTGGCCCTTCATTCCCCCCTTTTGCTCCACTTAATCATGCTCTTTCACAGGAAAGCTCCCACATAATGGAGTCGCGCAAGTGGTTTTGGCTGGCATGCGGACTGGGGGAGAATTCTTCAGCCGCACCTTAAACACGGCAAGCCTCAATGGGATCCCAGTCGCCTGCGTACACCTGAGTCAACTTCTCCAGCACACATTTCAAACTCAAACAATAAGCAGGCACAATCTTGCAGCTTTCGGCCACAATGCAGCAGGCTTGCGCTAACCGCCTTGCCGGGAGACGGGCGGCGATCCGTCACTGTCTTTCACGCCGGCCAGGAAGTCGTGCCCAGCTTCGGATTAACCAAGAGAACATGGCCATCGAGCTGCCTCCACCCCGCCCTGCTTCTGAGAGGCACACTCTCTCACCCTTATTCTCTGCGTTTTGGAAATGCACTCAAGAGAAATTCAGGCGTCCTGGGAACTGCTTCTACATGCCCTAAAAGCACAAATGTATCACATCAACCAAGGCTAAATGCTCCACTTTACAATCTACATAAACGGGAGCTCTTCCCCTACGCCATGCTACTTCATTAAGCCAGCCCCCAAACCAGGGCTATTGCACATTTTCTCATGCAGCAGAAAGCCAATCGAAAAGACGAAAAGCAAAGATGCACGCGCGTTTATTTATTTATTTATTTTCCGCCAGCTTCGAGAGCAGGAGGAACCATTCGCAGCAGAGCGAGGTGGAGATGTGGAATGCGCGGATCCTCTTTGCGGCAGTCCGTCGCGAGAAGACCCCTGCGCTCCTGAGCAAGGAGCCCCGCTGGCGGAGACGCGGAAAAAGGGTCTGAAATCCGTGCTCCTCTGAGCAGCCCCGGCGGCTCCGTGCTGTGACTTAGACCAGACTCGCCGGGGTTTTCAATTTAAAACCATCTGTCACAGAGGATCACACACTGCCTGCGGAGCCATCAACACCCTATTGTTTCCTATTTATTTATGCTGGGCCTTTTCTAGCGTGGGCCGCCTCTCTGCCACTGAGGCTGTGTGTAAGCACGTACCGGCCCTGGAACGGGCCGTCGTTTTAGCCCCCGCTGTCGCAAGCGCTGTAATACACGCCCTGCACGCTTCTGGAGCTGGAATAACCGCCGTAATAATTAATAACAACAAGCGCGCTGTAATCTCTACAGGCATCAGCAGTGACCGGCATCCTCAGGCTGTGGAGTTTGGGCCTGTGTGTCCTTCTACATGGTAACAGAAAACAGGTAGAGAGAGCTGTAAACCATAAACCGTGTCACAGGCTTCACATGGGTCTTCCAGGACCTGAGGCCTTTGAATGCTTAAGCATGGTAAAGCTCCAAATATCCAAGAGCGTGGGTTTGACTGCGGGTAGTGTCTTGGTACATTAGTGCTACTGGTTTCCTTAGTTGCACTCAGCTGACACTGCTTGATTTCAGTCTTGCACACATGTTGTGCTCAACTTGTAATAATTATAGGCTAGTAATATTACGAGAGGTGCACTGGCAACATAAAGGTACAGAGACGACCATGAATGTCCAAATAAGTTGGAGGGGAAGAAAACTGAAGTAAGTTCAGTAAATGAAGGCACTATGCCCTCTATAACAGGAATACCCCCATAATTGAGGAATCTGTTTGTCGTCTGCCTCCCACTGTGTTCAAAACAGGCTGAGCACCTGTAGGTTTCACTTCTGAGAAAATACATTTTCAGCACACACTCGGTCATTGGACCATGATTCCAAAACCATGGTGCCATCATCAAATTACAGAATCGATTCATCAATCCATAAAAATACATATTTATAGCCTCCCTGAACATTAAGCTTGCATCACAGGCCTTTAGCAAAATTGCTTATACGATGGCGGAGGATACAATCAATAGCACAGGATTACCTTACAACAATCTCTCTGCCAAATTAATTTCTGATCGAAAGGTTTTGATCTCAGAGGGCTTCAAAAAAAAAAAATGGTGATAACGGGATAACCAAAAATGTGTTTGTGAAAGCATTTCAGAGGTGCCATCATTACCCAGCCTGCCTCGGTGTACGAACACATTCCGGGGTCACTTTTAATTAAAAGGCCTCTGTAATGGACTAGATTTAAACAAGGTGCTTGTAAACCGATCGTTGGTTTGCCCTCTTTTTTATGTTTTTGTAATTTATGAATTTAGCATTTCCCAAGGCGTAATAAAGTAATGAACAAAATATTAAATCACTATTAAACTTTGCAGATCTGATTTTATCATTTCACCAGGCGTTCAGTATGGCAACAGTAACCAAAGGTGCAATTTCTTGTGGCTTAAACGTGAACGTGTCACTTAAAACGTTCTTTTACAAGGAATTTGACCGAGACTGGTTCTACACAAACCAAAAGTGGCTCTCAAACCTGAAAGGTCTCAGTAGTGATTGACAGGTTCAAATCTGACACATGATTGACTGCTATGACATCCAAATCCAGGCTTCACTGGATTTTTTTCCCTTCCATTAAAAAAAAAAAAAACTTCACCTTCAGCTTGTTAGGGTTAAGGGGCTGGGGGAAAAAAGTACCCTTCAGCTTGTTAGGGTTAAGGGGTTAGGAAAAAAAAAAAAGCAGACACAGATTTTGACATCGATTTGACATAGACCACTAGTCTAGTTTAGCTTTCATTCACACTTCGACAGATCAATTTAACATAAACCACTAGTTTAGTTTGAAATGCAGAATGAAACACCACCCAACCCCCCCCCCCCACCCCTCCCCCCTCCCCCCTCCCTGGTATTTGCCTGGAATTCTTTCCAATATCCTTTTGACTGAGAGAAAAAAAAAATCTCCAGTGTACACTGTGACAAGTTAATTCTCTGTACAAAGGCCGAGCAGTAACACTCCACAGTTTACCTTTCCCATCACACTTAAAACACTGACGTTCCTCCAGACGGCCTTTCACATGCCGTGAAGGGGCTCTGCGGATCTTGTTTAATGTATTTATTCCTTTTCATCTATTCAATGTCAGCAGGCAGAACCTGGGAGGCCATGCATGTTGATATTCTGCAAAGCGCCCCGTGACTCACCGTGCTCCTCCGCTCACTGTTAAAAACTATTTAAACAGCTGCGTCGGCTCTCGCGTTTATTAGCGGTCATTGTTGATAGCGCCGTCCTGTCACTTCTGCTCATTCTCTCTCAAATCTCTATGGTAAACGATTAAGGAATCTAACTTGTTAACATTAACAGCTGAGGCCTGCGGTTGACGTTCAGCCGCCACAGTCAGCTTGTTGGGCAGACAGCTCGCGTTTGTTCTCCAGATAAAGGTCCTATCAGACCTGAGGTTTCAGGCTTGGGCCTGTTTGGTTGCCATCTTCAGTGCAGATCTTTAAACTGCATACAAAGATGACACCTATCATGTACCCTTTAACTACGTGATGTAAGATGGCATCATCTGCTAATCAAACCTAAAGCAGAGAACATGCACGACAAAGGTCTGTGTTTGAGATCAAGCTCAAGGCCCAAGTGGCTTTGCATGCAGAATGTTGCCACATGATCTCAAATATGAAGCAACACTGTTTGTCAAACATCATATATGATCATATATGTTTTAGACACATTAACAACCATTCGACAGCCATTATAAACTTCCCGTAAGTTTCAAGGAAAGGAATGCCCTGTGGTTGCACTACAGCAAAACTACCAATGTGTGGTGAATGCTCACTAAAGTAATGGAAAAACAAAAAGAAACTGCATTCTGTGAAGGCAGTATTGCTCATGCACAGGGACGAGCCGCTAAGAGAAGGCTCATCTAGAAGCAGCCACAGTGAGGAGGAGTCAACGCTCTCAAGATGTGCACGTGTTTGAAACGTATCTGGCATCTATATTGGGCAGAGCCTACGTCTCCTGGCAACAGATCGTATATCAAGCAAACCTGGACACAACGAGCAGCAATTAGGCTAGGAAACGCCGTCAAGCGCTGTGAGAAAACAGTGCTTGGTGACCACACTGGGCGTGGCCGGGCAGGGCAGCAAACTGGAGCCACAGCCCAGCAGTCTGGGCACGTATTAGCCAAAGGTGACATGCATGAAAAAAAATGAAATACCTTAAAATACCTGGCTAGCTAGTTAGCCTGGTCAGTAACCCCAACAAACTGAGCATAACTGCCTCCTTTCCCTTTGACGGTCAATGTCCAGGTTTTATTGCTGCAACACCCAAAATATGAATATTCATGCACCCGAGTTTGCCGAGCCCAATCTGACAGCAGAGGGCCATGACAAGGAAAGTCATATTTCTTCCACAGACCTCGAGTCATACAGATGCAAGTCTCTAACAGAGACTACTTGGAGATAGGGTCACAGAACTGTAGCCCCTGGGGGCACCAGTTCTGAGCCAACTCATGCAAAACAAAAGGTTCTCAGCCATTCTGGTATGAAAGCCGAAAGAAAAAAAAAAAAAACAAAGCAAATCAACAGGATTTAAGAGATTCTTACTGCACCCTGCAGTGTTTACTGGTCTGCAGTAGTGCTCAATCACCGACTAACATTTTCCTGATTAAAAAAATTATATGTATTGTGGCTCGATTTCTCATACGCATTTAAATTTTCCAGAATGTTTCTGTTTCTGAAAGACAAGAAAACAATTTGGATCCTTACCCAGGGTTCTGGACATGACTGGCAAAGCTGAACTGAGCACAAGGATCGATACGCAACATCCAATGATCTAACAGAGAGGAGAAAAACAAGGTCTGAATATGTACAAACATTAATTAGGCTTAGCCATTACATTTTTGTCACGCACCCTGTCAACAATGAACCTTCAGGAGCAAAACTAACCTACACTTAAATCATGACCATGAAACACTGCACATGCTGATAAAACATGCTTAATTAAATATACATGTCAAATGCACCAGCAAAGAAAACTGATATTAAAAACAATTGATTTGTATATAAAATCTATCCATCTCTGCAGATGAAGTGCCTACATGGGTGAGAATGACAACAAAGGACACACACCCGCACGCACGCACACACACACACACACACACACACACACACACTTCAGTGTAAATAGATTCCCCAGATTGTGCAATTAGTCCTTCTGAAGTTGCTCATTACCAGGTTCTTTCCTTTGTGGACGAGTCCTTTCACTGAATCGTCACGGCTAGTTAGCAAGCGCCAGGGTCCCAGCCCATTAACAAGTGAATGGCGGTGCCGCGGCCAGCCAAACAGAAAACATCCTTTTCCCGCCCTTTCAGGCCTTATGAAATTCTCCCCGTTCGCCCTTACGCAACGCGCAAACAAACATTGGCCTGATCAAACGAGCCATTCAGGGGCCACTTTACTCAGACGACGGACGTCAGAAGCGCTCCGCGTGAGAAAGGGGGAGGAGAGGGAAGGAGAGACAAAGGAGCGCGGCGGCGGGGGCCCGCGCGCATCAGCACCTCGGGCCTCCCTGGCCTTACCGTCGTCATGGTGGTGTCGTCCTTCCGCGGGGTGAGGCCCTCAAAGAGGCGCAGGCTGTAGAAGCCGACGACAGAGGACACCATTAGGTAGCTGCGAGAATCAAGGAAAAGGCGCGTTCTGTGAGGTGGGGGGGGGGGGGGGGGGTGGGAGGGGGGCAACGGCTTCAATTGTGGCTTCACCTCCGTTTTCACGCTTCCTCAGAATTATAAAGAGAAGGAAAACATAAGCGCTCCCTCCCTCCCTCCCCTCACCCGGAAGCTTTCCTAGGACCCATCCCTCAGGAGAACGACACAGCCTCAGCCCCACAATGACAACAGCACTAACTCATATGCAGGTTTGTGTGTGTGTGTGTGTGTGTGTGTGCACACGCGTGTGCGTGTATTTAAAGGATACAACATCAGAATGATTTCAACAGCAGCTTGGACAACTCCAAAGGTTGATAAGGAAGCATTCCCTATCCCTCGTTCCTGAAGCAAAAACAAAAAAAGGAATTAAAAAAGGAAAAACAGTGTATCTTTATTGAATTGATAAAGCATCAGGTCAGGTTTGCAGAACAAATTCAAAGATTAGTGCAGATGCTATTTTTTCATCGCATAACCATACTAGACTACAGAGTATGAGCTACATGTCAACATGAAGATGCATGCGTTGTGTTTACGAACACCATGCTATGTAAAAGTTATTAATGATATGCAACTGAAAATGTTCAGAAATATAATTTAAGAACCTTTGGGTGAATCAATAAAACATACTCTGTAACAGGATATCCTCCAACCTCTAATAACCAGACAGCTAGAAAACCTAATAGACTGGCTGAAGTGTGGACTGAAATAGATAAATAAATGCTTTTTTACTCTCATTTCTGGCCATGTTATAACTAAACAGGTGTTCAAACAAAAAGGCATACTCCTTCCAATGAAAGGGTGTGCTGACTGAATGCACGTCAGTAAAGAACACACAAAAAAACAAAAAAACAAATACTGTGGTAAACACTGGGGTGTCCTTTTTGAAGTTAAAGGAAAAAAAACCCCATCCAAAATCCTTATCTGTGCCGTTAAGTGATAAATATTTGCTTTTGTTGGGCCCTTCTTGGCACTAGCCCTGTTTACATACACAGCTTTTCACTTGGCATCAGGGAACTCGGTACTGAAAGAGGCAAATTCAGAAAGTCCACGGCTTCTGCACACTGACAAAGGGCTCAGGGAGAAGCCGCTTTTGAAGTTCTGCATCTACACCGAGCTACAACTTCATCACCACAGGGAGGCCAGTATTAAACGCGTTTTTAACACACCAAAAAAAAAAAAAAAAAAAAAGAAAAGAAATAAAAAAGGCAGGTTGTTTCATGTCTTTATGCAACTGTCATTCCTCCACTTACAGTGGAAATCGAATGGAAAGCACTCTTTCAGGGAATTACTGCAGAAGACCTGATGTCATTAACACTGAATGTGAATCAAGGTTCTAGAAGCTCTCTCTCATTACGGTTTTTTGTTTTGTTTTTTTTAATTTTGACTCGAGGTGGAAGCTCCGGTGATTCGGTTCCGGAGTGCCCGTCGCATCCCGCCCGGTGCGGTACGTGCTCCAGAACCGCGCCGCCGCGTTTGTTGGTTCTGGGATTAGCGCGCTCGCGGCAGCTGCGTTGGGGCACAGCCTGCTAGCAGCGCGCGGCACGCCGCCACCGAGCGCCGAGAGCAGCCAGTCCCCCCCTTCAGGTGCGTTCCATCCTGCGCTTTGATGAGCCTCGGGTGCTTTAATGAGGGATAACGACATGACAAAAAACGAATAATGGATCGGATTCCCTCTTAAAACCCGCAAAGCCGCCGACTGACGGAGCTCGACGTTTTCAGCTAAAGGTCAAGTGGGAAAACCAGCAGTGCTGCGTCGTTGTCGGGACGTTTTATGAAATTTTAAAAAACACGGCCCCTTTTTTTGTGCCAGAACCGTAATGCCATTGGGCCGGCTTGTAACAACAGTTTCATTGGCCTTCTTAGCGCTCTTTCATCGAGCGGCGAAATCCGTGCGTGCCTCTCCTTTTGTGCGCGAGCGCTCCTCTCCCCCGTTCGCAAATCTCCGGCAGCTGTGATCCGCCGGGCCGCGTGACTCATCCCGAGCGCGCCCGCTTCTTTCCCCCGAGCCCCCCTGCGAAACGGCGACGGCTCGGGGCTCCCGCCGCCCTGCCCCGAGCGCACCGCGGGCCGTGTGCGAACAGCTGCAAAAGCAGCGCGACATGTTGGGTTAAGATGCTTATCGGAGGGATCGGCGTATTGATCAGCTTTAAAGAGGACACCTCCGACGTCTGCCGGGAGATCAGAGGCGTGGAACGAGTCCAGCTCTTCAGAAAGCGTAAACCATTTAGCAGGCAGAGCTGTCAGGAAGCTGACACCATGCATGACAAGGGTAATTTGGGGGATTTTATCGTGTGTGTCATGCCAAGAAAAATAACTTTTAAATAAAATAATTGGAATGTAGAGGGCGGTCACCGCAAGAAGAAAAAAGGTGAAAAAAGCATGAGAAAGAAGATCTATTTTGTTGCATTTATAAGAAGAAAAAGATCTTGCAACTATCCAAAATGGCTATAAAAATGTACGGTATCTACTACGGAAAGATAACCTGCACCCCTCATTTAAAACGCAGGGGAATTTAACGCTTGTGCACAAAAGCAAAGGCGGGCTTGGATCTCCACTGCCACACGGGTTCAGTAAGTCAGTGAAGTGAGTGCGGAGACGGCAGAAGAGCAGCGTGTTCAGTAGCGTTGGGCTTCTGACACGCATCCCCATTTCATCTGCGCCGCACTGTGAAATGACTCTCAATGAACATCAGAAGGCGCACGCCATCGCTGATAAAAAAAAAAAACCCTGCAGATTAGCATCGCGCACGGTTTCCAGCATGCACCTGGACACAGCTGGAATTCGCCTTATCGCGCGGCAAAGCCTTCGGTACAGAGCGTTCGCGTCGCGGCGCGGCGCTCGAACCTCCGCGCATAACCGGCGGGACAAAAGAAAGAAAGGGGGGGGGGGGAAGAAACAAACAAAACAAACAAAACAAACAAAAAACGCAACAGGACTTTGTTCACAACTCACCTTTGATCCCTTTGGCATTGCAGTTTCATCCACTAATAAATACAGGATGTTGAGAGCAACTAGAAGGACAGAGATTGTCTATGGGGTAAAATGGGGGGAAAAAAAGGCTTAGCCAGATGCAGAAAAAAGCACGTGATGCAAGGATCAATTCTGGAGAAAATAAGGATGAAGCAACTGGATTACTGCGCAATCCAGACAGCAGATCGCACAGGTGTGAAGCTGCACACCTGCTTGGACACAACGCTCTGCCTCGGACCTTAGTCAGCCAGTCCTTTATTAATTAAGGACCTTAGAGTCCTTCCACAATCATTCCAGTTTGCACAGGTAATCCAGCAGCTGATATCAATCCTCATTTCCCAGAGAGCTGGAATCCACTTCTGAATTCAGCCGATACACAGATGCAGTACGTCATCTAATTTTAACAATGCCTATCAAAAGGTAACACAAACCTACATAACCAATGGGTTTTTTTTGTTCATAATGCCTCTCAAAGATCATGTCAAGATCCCACATTTATAATTAAATTCTTACAAGACATGACGACCAAGCACACACTGTAACTCTAAAGGTGATATCCGCGGACCTGTGATGAAGACTAGAGGTGGGCCCCTGCAGTGCACTGTGTCACACTGTCCTCCCCACGCACAGGCTTACGTTTGGCGCAGGTCTGTGTGTTCTCGAGTAAGGCGCAGCTTACAGCAGCAGTGCATTCGCACCGCAGCGGTCGCTCTGGCGGTGCACATTATGATGCAGGACACTTCAGGCTCCCGAGTGGCTCAGTCGGTGAAGGCTCCCGCCACTAGCGCTCGCTGAGCTCAACTAGCCTAGACACTGTCAAGACCAGCTGTCAGTGCTGTGTGTGTGCGTGTGTGTGTGTGTGTGCGTGTGTGTGTGTGTGTGTGTGTGTGTGTGTGTGTGTATGTGTGTGTTTGTTTGTGTGTGTGCGCACATTTGTGTAGCACAAGGTTAGGTTAGTGTATACTTTTGTAGGTGGCCTAGACTGTACCTCAGCAAGGCCACACAAACTCCCACCTGCCTATGTGAGCGTGAGAATGCAAGTGTGGCACTGGTGCAGGAAAACAAGAAGGTGATATTGTGGTTGCTTACTGTTCCAGTCAGGAGTATTAGCATGACAATGGGGTACAGCAGATTCTTCTCCCACGCCGAAGCCTTCTTCCGCCTCTCTAGAGGGAGCAGCACAAAGACGCTCGGTTAGCGGGGGCGACAGGCGCGGCCTCGGCGGCGCGCCGAAACGCGGCGCTTTCGAACCCTCGGCCGTCCCGCCAGCCCGCGCGCCACCGCTTCCCCCAAACTCTCCGTTTGAGGTGTATCGCGTGTGCCACAGAAACTTATCTCCAATCGCTCCCCTGCGGGGGGGGGGGGGGGAGAGATATTATTGATTGCACAACTGCTATAAATGAAACACTTTGTCTTTAATTAGCCACTCATTTAGGCCTGTCCTTCTCAGGAAGAACAATAATGCAAAAGAAGATGAAAAGACATTCGGAGAAAAGATCTGAAAGCGATTTCTGTCTGTATCTGTGTATCGAAACCAAACATTATCAACACTCCCTCTTTTTCATACACAAACAGAGCCAAGGCTATTCCTCATTCAGTCACTCTTCACCTTACCATCCTTATCAATGCTCAAAGTAGCAGGGAAGCAGAGTAATAACAACAATGATGTTGGCACATATTTTCAGGAAGTCCTTTGTTGTCTCTTATCAGATTCAATACACGAGAGACAAGAACATAGCCAGAAGGTTTAAAACATGAAGGACTGCTAGCTTAGCAAGCATAAACAAGACGCTGGCTTCTGCAGCAGACGATCATTGCACCACTGTATGTTATGCTGCCATTTCATTACACACAGTATCAAGGTCAAGACGGACTGAAACCAGCCACTACCCATAATGCACATCCCCCTCAATGTCACATCGCCCCAAACGTGAATTAAACAAATGAAATATGAAATGGAACACTGTGCAGAACAGATCGGGCATAGTGTGCGCCTGCATGAGAAAGACCCAAACAGACACATGCGCACACACAAACACACATGCACACACATACGCACACACACGCACACACACACACACGCACACGCACACACACGCACGGTGGCGCTGGTCCTAGACCTGTATTAAAAAGCAGCGGCTCAGGCTGCTATGGCTCCTTAGAGGTTCGATGGCAGCGGCCACCCCAGCTGCCTGCCTACGGCTCTGCCAAGCATATTCCATATGCACAATGCGCCTTAATTAATGACATCACTAAAAGGCCCGCTACAATAAAGTTTGCCTCTTGTCCAATATCCTAAGTGCCTCTGTGCCTCTCTCCGTCTCCCCGAGCTTCTGCCCACACTGCACTTCATTAATAATATCCCAAAAAGATTGGAAAGACTAATCATCTAACAAAAAACCACGTCTGGTTCCTGTCCAAATGTAGAAATGAGACAAAAAAAGGAAGGAGAAGCCAAAGCCTAGCGAGAGCGTTTGAAAAGCGCCCTGCTGCCAGCAGGGTCTGCACCAGCCTGTGTGATGGATATCCCCCCGGACAGCACAAACATGGCCGCGCACAGGAACAAAGCGCACGCCTGAGATCGGGACGCTCACCCAGCTTGTTCCTCTGACTCCTGACGCTGTCCAGCTCCTTGTGCAGAAGCAGAGCGTTGCACTGAGAATGAGAGGCTGACCCTGCAAGAGGGAATAACACACCATTAGACATTCACAATTACTTCAAATGACTGCTGATGAAAATGAAGATTCTCATTTTTAGAAAAATATTATTTCAATAAATAAATAAATAAATATGATCCCCCCCACCCCAAACAACCTCTTCCTTATGGAGATTTTAATGAACCCAAAATACAAAAAAGGATTGCTCATCCTTTAAAATAGAATACCACTTCAAAAACTGTTTTCTTTCTTCTTTACGGTTTTCTTTTTTTTTTTAAACTTGTGTTGTCATTTCATTTACCCTCGCTTATTAAGACATCCCATCAAACTAATAGTCCTGTTTAATACACAATGGTGTGATCTCAAACAAGCAAAAAATAATCTTCTGAGTCAGTGCTGTCTAGCGGACGGATCTGCGTGCTACGACTGGTCGGGAGAAAACAGAAAGGGATTCTCCGGGAAAGCCACAAAAACAGCTCATTTAAGGTTCATTTATCTGCTTTACTCTGTTTTTCTTCCAGCCTTGACGCACAGTCAGAGTCCTCAAAGCGAAGGCAAAGAGTATCTCTTTGCACACCCCGGGGTGATTGGCAGATCAAGACCCAATTAGTTCAGTGTTACACTGTTACTAGCGTGCAATAAATATAAGATCTTTCATCTTTGTTACAGAGCTGAAGAACCAATAACTTTGATCAAATAAATATTATTTTTTTTCATCCTGCCACACCCTGTCTGCTTGGATTCAGGGTAGGGAGGAAAAAAAAAAACAGACTTGATCCTGTTAGCAACCTCATGCCTGTCCCAGCCCTTCAATCTGGGGGGAAAAAAAATCTGAACCCTCCAAACAAAAGCTGTAACAATGGAACAGGAAATGTCACTGTTAGCTCAACAGGACTGGGGTTTTCAGCCAAACAGGTAGCAGATATGCCTCCTACGGGCCAAAAGGTTGTTGTTCAAACAGTGTCAAACCCAGAGAAACGTTTTAGTGGGCCGAAAGTAAGCACTGATCTTCAACTGTGTGCCTGGGCCCTGTCTGATCCATTTCCCTGCGTCTTCCCTTTTTAATGCTAATTGACTTTTTATAGAGAGATTTGAATTATTCCACGCTCTAGTTCCTCAAGTAATTGTCACAACAACTGCTTTTGCAAAAACACACTACCCAAGGCCAGATTACAGACAGTAACAAAATCATAACAACTTCACTGCTCTATTGAACTTGCATATAAGGCAGCAATATAAGTGTAACACAAGTATAACAGCAGACCACAATCCCTGTGTTGGTGTGTGTGTGTGTGTGTGTGTGTGTATGTGCGTTTGCGGGGATCTTGTTACATTCCTGCCACTAAGAAACAAATTAATCCCCTTTAAATGCAGCTGCATGTAGCATCACATCGTTTACAGCAATTGTGTGAAAAGCAGAGGAGGCGAAGGAAAGGTCATGGCACAGGAGAAGTGCCCAGGTGGAGGGCACTGCTTCAAACCGGCCATGTGGGGCAGCAGTGAGCACAAAGTGAGCTGTGCAGTGTAGTGATGAGCTGTGCAGTGAAGAGCAGTGATGAGCTGTGCAGTGCAGAGCAGTGATGAGCTATTCAGTGCATAGCAGTGATGAGCAGTGCAAAGCAGAGATGAGTTATGCAGAGCATTGAAGAGCAGTGCAGTGATGAGCTGTGCACTGCAGTGATAAGCTGGGTAGTGCAGTGGTGAGCTGCGCAGTGCAGAGTAGTGATGAGCTGTGCAGTACAGTGATGAGCTGGGTAGTACAGTGATGAGCTGTGCTGTGCAGTGATGAGCTGTGAAGTGCAGTAATGAACTGTGCAGTGTAGTGATGAGATGTGCAGTGTAGTGATGAGCTGTGCAGTGCAGAGTAGTGACGAGCTGTGCACTGCAGTGATTAGCTGGGTAGGGCACTGATGGGATATGCAGTGCAGTGATGAGCAGTGCAGTGCACATTAGTGATGAGCAGTGCCGTGCAGAGCAGTGATGAACTGTGCAGAGCATAGCAGTGATGAGCAGTACAGTGCAGAGCAGTGATAGGCTGGGTAGCACAGTGATGAGCTATGCAGTGCAGTGATTAGCCGTGCAGTGATGAGCTGTGAAGTACAGCGATGAGCAGTGCAGTGACGAGCTGTTAAGTGCAGTGATTAGCAGTGATGAGCAGTGCAGTACACATTAGTGATGAGCAGTGCAGAGCAGTGATAGGCTGGGTAGCACAGTGATGAGCTATGCAGTGCAATGATTAGCAGTGCAGTGATGAGCTTTACAGTGCAGAGTAGTGATGAGCTATGCAGTGAAGTGATGAGCTGTGCAGTGAAGTGATGAGCTGTGCAGTGATTAGCATTGCAATGATGAGCTGTGTAGCACAGTGATTAGCAGTGCAGTGATGAGCTGTGTAGTGAAGTGATGAGCTGTGCAGTGATTAGCATTGCAATGATGAGCTGTGTAGCGCAGTGATTAGCAGTGCAGTGATGAGCTGTGTAGTGCAGTGATTAGCAGTGCAGTGATGAGCTGTGTAGTGCAGTGATTAGCAGTGCAGTGATGAGCTGTGTAGTGCAGTGACTAGCAGTGCAGTGATGAGCTGTGTAGTGCAGTGATGAGCTGTGTAGTGCAGTGATTAGCAGTGCAGTGATGAGCTGTGTAGTGCAGTGACTAGCAGTGCAGTGATGAGCTGTGTAGTGCAGTGATTAGCAGTGCAGTGCTGTGATGAGCTGTGTAGTGCAGTGATTAGCAGTGCAGTGATGAGCTGTATAGTGCAGTGATGAGCTGTGGTAGTGCAGTGATGAGCTGTGTAGTGCAGTGACTAGCAGTGCAGTGATGAGCTGTGTAGTGCAGTGATGAGCTGTGTAGTGCAGTGATTAGCAGTGCAGTGATGAGCTGTATAGTGCAGTGATGAGCTGTGGTAGTGCAGTGATGAGCTGTGTAGTGCAGTGACTAGCAGTGCAGTGATGAGCTGTGTAGTGCAGTGATTAGCAGTGCAGTGCTGTGATGAGCTGTGTAGTGCAGTGACTAGCAGTGCAGTGATGAGCTGTATAGTGCAGTGACTAGCAGTGCAGTGATGAGCTGTGTAGTGCAGTGATTAGCAGTGCAGTGATGAGCTGTGTAGTGCAGTGATGAGCTGTGCAGTGATGAGCTGTGTAGTGCAGTGATGAGCTGTGCAGTGATGAGCTGTGTAGTGCAGTGACTAGCAGTGCAGTGATGAGCTGTGTAGTGCAGTGATTAGCAGTGCAGTGATGAGCTGTGTAGTGCAGTGATGAGCTGTGGTAGTGCAGTGATGAGCTGTGTAGTGCAGTGATTAGCAGTGCAGTGATGAGCTGTGTTTTGATGAGCTGTGTAGTGCAGTGATGAGCTGTGTAGTGCAGTGATGAGCTGTGGTAGTGCAGTGATGAGCTGTGTAGTGCAGTGATTAGCAGTGCAGTGATGAGCTGTGTAGTGCAGTGACTAGCAGTGCAGTGATGAGCTATGTAGTGCTGTGATGAGCTGTGCTGCATGTGACTGAAAGGCACTGGTTTTTCCCCCACAATGAACACTTTGGGGAGAAATAAAAACCAAACTGAATCTTGTATACAGATCACTTCCCTGTACATATTTGCATACATCTACAAAAATTCATAATTTGATATTATGAATTTTCTTGTGGTCCAAATCTGATTCTGTGTATAGTGTGTAGGTAGTGATTTCCAAATTCAAAGATCAAAACTCATCAACTAGACAACAGAGGGAGAACACATCTGTCCCACACCTTTCAATGGCCATCCAATACTGTTTTAAAACACAATTTCAAAGAAAAGCCAGTATCACACAACATGAAAATCATAATACCAAATCATTCAGGGAATTGATGGTGTAAGCAAATCAATACCGTCATAATGAAAATAAACACTAGCTAAGTCAAGTGTTTCTTACAACATAATATTGCATAGTAAACAGAGACATCTGGTGGAGAAAGACTAGGTTAAAAATAAGTCTTCATGGAAGATTATATATTTCCAATGGAGACATGGGTTATTTCATAGCAGAATACAACTGAGCGTAACCTTTTGTAATTACTTTGAGCAAAAACTATGCACTTTAAAATCTTCACAGTCTCACTAAAGTAAGACACACAGTCACGTCACACTGAACATCAAAAAAGACCAAAGACCCCAACAACAGAGGACAGCAGCATGAAAATATCAGCATAAATCCAAACGTGCTACCTAGGTCACAGAATCATAAAATATAAAAGTAAGCCTTAATCATTTTTAATGGACAGAGAAAATTCTACTTTCCTAACCCAGTAAGAGCATCCCAACTCCTTCTCAGAAAACACCAGGACCACCAAGACAGGAGTTCCTTTCCCTCATCTGAAGTCATTGGGTGTGACTTGTGAACTACCCCTGAACTTAGTTTCCTTCAAGATCAGAGACATCTTACAGAACTGAGATTTTCACCTGCGTGTGGTCACAAAAATGTGAAGAATTCCTGATAAGGAGCAAGGATGTGAACCCAGCAGCCCCTCCCTGCTTGCTGTGCCACCCTGAACTCCACCAGAGGGGAAAACTGGCAGTGCAGCCCCAAATGAAATATGCATTGCCGTGCTTTGTTTTCAAAGAAAAAAAAAAAATACATAAAAATCACAGTGGCTTACACTGATCAAAAGCTTGAAACCGACCGAAAACAGATTACTGTTATTTTATCAGGTGCTGGAAGCACTATATTGTGCAGCAAATGCAGATACCGAACAGGCTCCTATTGAGAACCGCTGTAGCCTACAAACAGCAAGGCTATCAGGGTATGGATCTCACTTACCTCCCTGCTCTGAATACAAAGTCATCTCTCTATTTACTCACATCTGTACACTTAGTTGCTCGCTTGGCTTGATATTAAAGTACGTTTGGCAGCGCTCCAAATATTTCCTACATTGTCATTTTAAAAGGCTATGAGAGGTTCTGCTCCTCGGGGAACACAACACACTGCCGAAAGGAAGTCTGAGCAGCCAAACATTTTTGCTTGACCCTGTTGTCACTATCCTACACTGGTAAGAAATTCACACAGAACCAAGCTCCTTTAGTGCAAAGCATTTATCAGCCCATCTACAACATAAAAAAGGTACCAGAACAGAAACATTGAGTCCTCTCTTCAGGCAATATACACACGCAAAGGGCCTCTTTTGGTTCCCTGAGAGAGTTCACTGCATCAAGGCAAAAATGAAGAGATGGACTGAAATGGCTATACAAGAGGAGCAGGGGAGCAATAGAAGAGGAGCAGGAGAGGAACAGAAAAGGAGAAGAAAAGGAGTGGGAAAGAAATAGAAGAATGCAGGAGAGGAACAGAAGAGGAGCAAGAAAGGAACAGAAGAGGAGCAAGAGAGAAGCAGAAGAGGTGCAGGAGAGAGGAGCAGGAGAGGAACAAAAGAGGAGCAAAAGAGGAGTGGGAGAGGAGCAGGAGAGGAACAGAAAAGGAGCAGAAGAAGAACAGGAGAAGAGAAGAGGAGCAGGAGAGTAATAGAAGAAGAGCATGTAAGGAAGAGAAGAGGTGCAGGAGATGAACAGAAGAGAAGCAGGAGAGGGACAGAAAAGGAGTGGGAGATTAATAGAAGAGGCGCAGAAGAGGAGCAGGGGAGGAACAGAAGATGAGCAGGAGAGAACAGGAGAGAAACAGAAGAGGAGCACAAGATGAACAGAAGAGAGCAGGAGAGGAGTGGGAGATTAATAGACGAGAAGTAGGAGAGGAGCAGTAGAGCAGTGGGAAAGGAACAGAAGAGGAGCAGAAGAGGAGCAGGAGATGAACAGAATAAGAGCAGGGAGAGCAGCTCTGCACCAATCGCACACAGCACTTCCGCGATGGCTGCTGGCTGCCATCACATCAGCATCACTTCTCACACGATGTCGTGTAGCTCATGTAATCATAGCACGGATACCTGCATTCTGGGCATTGCTGCAGAAATACACTGCAATGTTTTGCACATACGAGTTGTTGAAAATCGTTTTGAAAAATACATCAAATACATTGCACAGCAGTGCTTTTAAAAATATAAACATACCGCAGGATCTCAAAGCGGCAATAACTGGCATATTTTTCCACACACATTTTTGAAGAGTTGCAATATCTCAATGACATGTTGCATTTATGCATATTTCCAGTGTAATCAGCTGGCACAGGTGAGCCAGCGAGGTCAGGCTCTGTCACATCCTGTGACTGTCTGCACGGCCAGTGAGTTTCCAGCGCTGAAGAGCGCAGGCCTGAGGGTGAGCGTTTGCTCCAGGCCCCGCCCCTTATCTGCCTGCTTTATTAGGATCGATTGGTCCCCGCCAGGGCAGTCAACGCATCAGACGGAAGCCCTACAGCCTTCAGGAGAGGAGCCGGGAGCGGCACCTTTTTCACTCCTCTCCCGTTTATCGGCCGCCGTCCGCCTTCGATCAGACAGGGGCCGGCGTCTGCGGCCGCGAGAAACGGGGACAACTCCCCAAAGATGAGGCGGGGAGGAGGACGAGGAGCACAAGGAGGAGGAGGACGAGGAGCACGAGGAGGAGGAGGAGGAGGAGGAGGAGGCGATTTGTTCGCCGGTTCCATCCCGCTCAGTAATGTGGGCCCACAGTCACACTGACATACCATTTAATCTCCTCTGAAGGGCTTCCTCTTGCAAATGGACGCAGTAAATTTGTTCATCCAGGTCTTCCAGGATCTGTAAAATGAAATGGCACATAATTACAGAGCGGGCAGCAGGCCTGTACAGTGGCAAATGAAACAGACTAATGACCTACCCGCGGTGGCCCTCAACCTGTGCCAGCAGCCAAACCAGCAGTGACAGGGGAATGAGTTATCCCTAAAACTCTCTGATGCCTCTCTGACCGGGAGGTGCTGGGGGGGGGGGGTGAGGTACGTATTTCTGGCAAACGGTTACAGCGTGCGTTTTTCGGAGCATGTGCTCCTAAGCCCCACGCTGTCCCCTTGTCACAGATAATGCACATGCTATAAAAGCTCATCCTCCTGTCGCATTATCACACTCGGATCTGATCTCTTCAGCACTCAGACAAAAGCAGCTTTTCTGGGCCTGGATAATGCATGTGGGCAAACGCTACTTCCAGGACAGGGCCCTGTACCACAGGTGCCTGCCTCCGACTTTGCTAAGAAGGTACAAAGGGCACTATTGTGGAACATATGGCTTTGTGTTTCACGTGACAACACAACCTCCTCGTTGTGTAGATATGTGGCATTGTGCATTATTCGACTGACACCGAGGCGAGGTGGTGATGGTGAGGAGCTGGAGCGCTCTGGGACATGCGGTCATCCTGTACTTACCGTCGGCTTCACTATTAACTGGCCCATGACCGTGAACATCCGCGACAGCCCCACCGGCGTGCACACTGCAGAGAGGAACGAGTAGGTCAGCCACCCGCGGTATTAAAAATAACCTGTCTCAAAATACACTGCAATGTATTAGACATAATCAGCCTCAAAATACACTGCAATATATTCAAAATGTTCCATCTCAAAATACACAGTAATATATTCAAAATATTCCATCTCAAAATACACTCCAATATATCAAAAATAATCAGTCGTAAAATACTCTCTGACATATTAAAAATAATCAGTCTCAAAATAAACTCCAATATGGCTTATAGCTACACTATTGCAATGATATGAAACAGTGGATGGCCAGATCAATGCGACATAGACTGAACCCCAATCTATTATTATGTCAGTGCTATAAATAACATGAAATGGTGGATCGCCATCCCAATACAATACAAGCGACACCCAAATCTCCTCGATTGTTAATACTGTAACATGACACAGCAAGAAAAAGAAACATACTGCAATTCAAAAGAAAATCTGATTTACACTACACTACAATATACAACACACCCAAATCTACTCTAATGTAAACACTATAAGCCACAAAGTACTGTAGACCACCTTTTTAACACTAGAAGCCTCATTTGACCCATACTGAGATATTTCTGAGTTTAGGATTTTTTTCATTTAGTTACTAACAAGCTACAGAATCCGCATTCACTGACTTTTCCTAGATGTTTGTTCTTCACATATTGCATACAGGATACTGCAATCTAATTAACCCTAATGACTGTAGTTCAAAAACATGCAACAATGGATCCATGTAATACACATCCAACCGAACTATGGAGTCAAGAGCATAGCAACATGACACCACATGGGTGGTTGGGTCCATCCAGCACACACCAAAGTCAAACCTGCACAACATGACCGGTCTTGTCAATCGTTAAACTAGCCTACCGAGCTAACAGAATGTCCTCAATGTTACTATAATGTTGCTGGACTGTTCTGTCAGTGTTATGACATTACCACTACGCGGCAGCAACATTGAGAGGAAATTTTGTGTTAGCTGGGTAGCTACTGAACATCAATGCCAGGAGCATATCTGCAGAGTAAAGACAGGGTACTTACTCAGAAGAAGCAATCCTCCCATTAGGGATATACAGGAATACAAGTAGGGCAGGTAGAACTCCCAGAGGTCTGAAATATACATGTGATTAAGTCATGTTACCACTCACAGGCACTTTCAAACATGCAAATGCACCCCCCCAAATGCACACACAAGGCAACAACCCAACAGCATGAGCATCCAACACGTGATTGGACACAAATAACTGAACTATGACTGTGTCTTGTAATGTACAGGCAGAACACCAGGTACACCTAGGCAATTACACATACACGTCACCACACAAAATACAATATACACTTTATATACTATATAAAACGGGAAAACACATTCAGGCATACTCTGTCTCTGACAATGTGCATGGTTTCTTTCAATGTGAAAATGCACATGAAGATTTGCCATCTGCTAAAATCACCCATTCTAAATGGCAAGTTGAGTTCTGATGTGCATAATGATAAATGAAGTAATGATGGACGAACGAAGGAGGCTTACCGTACAGTGACTCCATACTGGCCGCATCGTTGTCGATCAGGGCCGACGCCACCCACACTATTCCCAGGATGAGCAGCCCCAGCAGGAAGAGCATCACAAAGGTCTCTAACACGCGAGCCCTTATGCCCTGGGAGAAACACGGGAACATCAGGCAGAGTTACGGAGAGCGCACTGCACCGGGTACACCAACCCCCCCACACCACCCCCACAACCTCCCCGTGTGTTACCCCGGCTTCCTGTGTGCATCACCGAGAGTCACCCCCAAATACCAGAGCAGGTAAGCTGGCTTGGGGGGGGGGGGCATTGACCCACCACAAAACATATTTGTTACCGAGTAACAATGGACTAAGCAAAGTACTTTAATATGAACTTGTTAATCTGACACAGTAGCACAGAAAGCACTGCCCCGCTGTTTACCAGACATATTGACCGGCATCTTCAGAGTACAGTCAGAGCCATCTCTCAGGCTCCTGGCTGAAGAACACTGGACAAACAGACCAGGCAACAGAATCACACCTGAATAACAGGATAATACACATGCGTACTGATCCCCATAGAGGAGCGTTCTTTTACCGCCAGCAGTACTGCAGTGGAGGAGGGCATGCACACAGCTTTCACTGCCTTTGCATAGTGAATCACGGGGTCCTGTGGCTTATTCCTAGTACTTGTGCTGGTGCACTTTGCATGCAAGTACATGCTGAAGCTTTGTCCTTTGAGTGGACCCCCCCCCCCCCCCCAAAAAAAAAAAAACCTTCCATCAATGCTACATCAGCCCACTCACGAAAGATCCTACAGAGTAAACCAACATATCTTGCTATGTTGTCAAAAATATCAAATCACGATCTCTCTTTCCTTTGATTATAAACTCCTAAATCCATTATTCACATGATCACACATTAGAGAAGAGTAGATTTCATCGATGCAGCATCGGACAGTTCGGAGCTCATGTTGATTGGCCCGATCTCCGGGTATCCACCGTTAGTTTTCAGCTGTTTTTTTTTTCTTCGACTGCACGGGGAAAAAAGGCTTGAGCGAAAGCATAGCACAACGCAGCGAAACCGAGCACGGCGCAATCAAACTTCAATTCTTCACACGAAATGGGCCAATTACAAGCCTGGCCTGACACGCGCGGCGCCGGCAGCACAGCCCCCCGACCGCACGAGAGGCGTTACGGTCCGCCCCGTGAGCAAGCGCAGCCTCCCCCATCTGTTTGCCATTACGACATGCTAAATGCGCTCGTGTCACAGCTGCGCAGACGGGAGCTAGCGCTAATCTCTCCTCCTCGTCAGAGCTGCTCAGCGTTTCCTCAGCGTTCGGGGAAGGGGGGGAGAGGCAATTTCCCCCAGTGCTGGCGCGGGCTGGAATAGATGACCTCTTATCTTAATAAGATAGGGCAGGCGGTGAGAATGAAATGGTGCCGGGAGAGAGCGGGGCTGGGGAGGCACGCCGGCAGGCAGAACGCACGCTGCACAGTCCCGCACGCCGCTGGGGCGCACTGACAAACGGACAGACGGACGGACAGATGCACGGACGAAAGGCGTTCTGGGGCCCAGCTGTGCAGACAATGACGAGATGTATGAACACTGCACACATGCTTGTTCCAGTCAGTTCTGCACCAAACCAGGCCAAATAACAACCACCCCCCCCACAAATAATACAGCACGATGAAGAAAAATAGAAATAAAATAAATTCATATTATAAAGATGAGGATTTCAGGTTGTGATCTGGCAATAATAGTCAGTAGTCTGAAGTATTTTCCCCTTATAATTCATATATATAATTCTTAAAAAACCATGCCCCTGGACCCCCCCACAGGGTTGCAGATCTCAGGGTCTATGCACTTCAACCCCCCCCAATATTCAAACTAAAAGTTTGAAAACAAAAAGAAAAAAAAAAAGGATTTCCAATTTGATAATGGGAGGGGAACTGAACCAGCAGATCAACAAACATAAATCTCAACAAGTGTAAACCACTGCCATGATACATAATTCATTCGTTTGGAGAGAGAAAGGCCCGCTTTCGCCATTCTTAATTCGCTAGTGAACAGTTATAAGAGGTGCCGCGGCATTTCTGCCCCCCTAGACAAGCACAGACCCTAAACCGCATGCAAAAATATGTGTCTGACCCCCCAGCCTTGCAGACTGAGGCTGACAGCTTCTATGAAAGAATAATCTGTATCTTTATATGCCCTTAACGTTTCGGTCCGCCAGTCGTCCTGGCGTAGGTCCAGCGGATCGATAGACGCGCTGAACTGCAGACGAACGCATCGACCCGATGACGTCATCCTGCGCGCGCGCGCGGACGGGACGGCTGCATGGAGCGCGAGGGCCGCTTTAATCAGACGCGCCCCCTCTCTTCCAGACATCCTCCCTCCCTCCCGCTCCCCTCCCCTCCCCTCCCTCTCTCCGTGCTGTCTTTGAGCGGCAGGACACTCTACCCCCCTCCCTCCCTCCCGCCCGCTCGCCCGCACGCCCTCCCCCCCCCCCTCCCGCCCGCACTCCGACGACCATCTCTCTGCTCGGCGGCGAGGAGGCGCACAGCCCGTCCCCGTCCTCTCACCCGCTGAGGACGCCTCTCTCTCCTCGCGTCCGCATCTCTCCCTCTCTCCCTCTCTCCCTCCCTCTGCTGCGCTCCTCTGCCTCTCTCATTTTCCACCCGTCTGCAGCTCCTGTTTCCGAGAAATCGCTTTGCTTACCTACCAGATAGCCCAAAATGCCACAATTATTAATATGTTCTCATCAGCATTGCACCTTGTTGGTTGACTGACTCACTCTTCGATTTCACATTAAGCTTGCAAATACAACAAATGCAAAACTGGCAACGTGTGACACACTGTATCCCACAGTGACACACCAGTACTCCACACAGACAGGGCAAGTGGCACTGTGATGGCACCAGTGCCCGCCAATTTGAACCCCCCCCCCCCCAGTGAAATAGAAGCCTAATGTCCACCTTCCTCCCTAATTAACCATAATGTTGAATAGTGAGTCAGCACTTCCCCTCACACTTACTGGCTGAGCCAAATCATTCAGTGCACTTGTGTTCCCTGAATAATCATGACTGGTCTGTAAGCTGATATATATTAGTAATATACACACGGTAAAATTGCTCGAATGTTGGCTGTTTACCACGTGCGTAAGCCGGCTGATCTGGACTGCACCTGTCGATGGCACCGCAAGATTAATGTGGCAACGGTGTTGTACAAACATTCTTCCCCCTTCTTTAAAAGCGTATTACATTGCACTTTGAATTTCACGACACCAACCGCCTTTTTAAAGTGAATTGGTCTGGCTGCTGAGGAATCAATACGTTTACTTTCCACTTCCCACAATGGTTTTTGCAGGCACCGCCATGTAGAATATTCTAGCACTGCGCGAACAGCAGAGTCTGCAGTGCCCTCCTGTGGCGGGCTGGGGTACAGCAGACAACGTGCGCGTACACAGACGCTTCTGACAGAGCCCCAGCTGTTCCGGCACACGCTCGCCCCCCCCCCCCCCCCCCCAGCGCCTCAAATCTCACCTTCAGCGTTGTCTGAACTGCGCCCGTCGTCTGGCCTGCTCATGAAAGTGCCTGCGAATGCGAGCGCAGAGAAGGCGCTCGCGCTGGAAAACACCCTCTCCCCGGGATCAGCCTGTCTACCTGCCTCACGGCGCATTCGATGTTAAGCTAGCCTAACGCCGCTCTGCCTGTCGGAACAGCGCTGGAGGACCGCAGGCTGAGGGAGGTGGGAGGAGGCGACTCCCTCAGTGGAGCAGACACAGGGAGTGCACAGGGAGTGCACAGGGAGTGCACAGGGAGTGCACGCTCCTGCCCCCGCACACCCGTCTCACTGCGCCCGCTACAGGAGACTGCTGGTAGACCGTACTGTGTCCTCCTTAAAAACACACATTCACCCAGTGTGCTGAAGGAACCCTCTTAGAGAGACCATTTTCCCCCCCCCCGGTTCGAGTCTGGAGCAGGAACAGTAGTTCAGATTATTACTCCCACAGAGCACACTGCTCAGAGCATAAGAGGACAGAGTACCAACGCCCTGCCCCAAGCTCATGGGGGCAAGAGGGGGAGGGGGTCACCTTCGGGCCGGGGAGCGGCAGGTGTACCCGATCCCTGTCCCACCCCCCGGCTCGGCTGGGCCGTCTCCTCAGGTGACGAAGGCGCTCTTGCATAGCGGAGACGGACCAATCAGACGTCTCCTCCCTGATGCAGCATGAAACAGGACTATAAATAGAACGGGCAGCCTGAGAGAGGCTGAGTGCTCTGCTTCCACAGGAAGCCTGTTTCATACAGAGCGCCCGTACATAAACACACACACACACGCACACACAGACACACACACACACACACATACGGGCATACAGAGCGCCCGTACATAAACACACACACACACATAGACACACACACACTACATACGGGCATACAGAGCGCTCATACATAAACACACAGACAGACACACAGACACAGACACACACACACACACACACATACGGGCATACAGAGCGTCCGTACATAAACACACACACACACACACACACACACACACACGCGCGCACGCACGCACGCATAGACACACACACACTACATATGGGCATACAGAGCGCTCGTACATAAACACACACATACACACACACACACACAGACACACACACACACACTACATAGGGACATAGAGCGCTCGTACATAAACACACACACACAGACACACACACACACTACATACGGGCATACAGAGCGCTCGTACATAAACACATACGCACACACACACACACACACACAGACACACACACGCACTACATACAGGCATACAGAGCGCTCGTACATAAACACATACACACACACACACACACACACACACACACACTCTACATACAACCCGACATATATGATAGAGAACTGGGCAACAGACATGCAGGCTACTTTCAGAAAGTTTCCTCCTCCTCTCCCTCTCTGTCCACCTCTTCTTCCCCTGTCCATCACCCCCTGTCCTGTCCATCTCCTCCTGCTCTTATTCTGCATAAATTCTGTGTAAATTATAGTTTAAGCAGAAGAGCTGTGCATGGTGAGGTTAAGCAGCTGACACTTTAATCAGTAATCAGTTTGGCAGGATGGCGCAGTCATCGAGAAACTCGCCCTATTAGCTATGGGGGGGAGGCACTGCACTACAAAAAAAACAAGCAGTATGATTAAACCGGGCAAAGGCATTTTATAATAAAATAAATACAACAAAATATCAACAAAATGACATTTAAAACCACTTTTAGTTAGCTATACCTAAAAGATACAAAGCAATTTATGGACATCTGCAAAGCACATAAAGATATGTACTAATCCAATAAATCCATAAAAACAAAGAATAACTAATAACTAAAGCACAATTGGGCATCCCATAAGTGCAGTGCACATCCTTTATGAGCACTGTAAATGCGAAACCATGCTGATAAAAATCCCAGCAGCAGGAAGAGTATTAAACAGAAAACACAGCACATAGCACAGAACAGTGCACAGCACATAGTACAGAAGACAGCACACAGCACAGAGCGCACAGAACACAGCACAGAGCACACTGCCCAGCAGAGCACACAGCACAGCGTACAGCACAGAGTACAGAGTACAGAGCACACTGCACAGCACACAGAGCTGCATGGCTACAGTATACCAGGAGCCTGTAAAAACTTTCTATTCTTGCTCTTCTAAATGTGAGGACCTCTAAATATAGCAGTTGTAAAATATTTAACATCATCTGGATGGGAAGCTTTTTCACTGTCCTCCCCACCCCCACGTCCACCCCCACCCCCACCCCCGCCCCTGCCCCCGCCCCCGCCCAACGCTGCTGAGCCTAGCGCTAGCTGGAGCCTTCAGCCCTCACCATCCACAAACCCAGGGAAGAAGGGCTAATTCTCGGGGAGATCAGATTGTTAGGTTAGGCCTTCACTCACAACCGCCCTCCGAGGTGCCCCCAGATCTCCAGCCTCACTCCCGCCCCTGTTAAACCACAGCGTTGATCCCTCACACCTCGCAACACAGAACCGCGTGGATGGGACAGGCTGTTTAATGCACGCGGCACTATGGGCACTGAAAGCTGATCTCATGAATACAAAAAATAAAAAATAAGTGAATCAGCAAGCATGCAGAAAGCTTTGGGGGGGGCACAGAGAGAGAAATGTGCAGGTGATCCTGGCTGAGCCTGATACTCTGCATCCCTGAGCCGGCTGTCACTGCGCTACAGCGTCCTGTCACTGCGCTACAGCGTCCTGTCCCTGCGCTACAGCGTCCTGTCCCCTGCACTGCTCCAGGGCAGGACGGAGGAGGAGCAGAGCAAGAGCTAAAGGAGCGGAGGTTAAAAGAGAGGAAGACCGGGTGAGAGGGTAGAGAGAAACGGAGAAAGAGAGAGACAGGGAGGGAGAGAGACACAGAGAGACTGAGATACAAAGAGACAAAGAGGGAGAGAGAGCATGAGAGAAAGAGACAGAGGCACCATCTCCGTTATCTGTATTGTTAGTAGTTTTTATTCTGAATTATATATCTAATGTGTCATCGTTATTTGTTTGAGAATTGCTTTGACAATATTGTTAATATACAGTTATGCCAATACGGCATTATTGAATGGAGAGAGAGGGAGCAAGAGAGCAAGTGAGCGAGTGAGAGAGAGAGTCTGAGTGTGAGAGAGTGTGAAAGAGAGAGAGTCCGAGTGTGTGTGTGAGAGAGAGAGAGAGAGTCCGTGTGTGTGTGTGTGTGAGAGAGAGAGAGAGAGAGAGAGAGAGAGAGGGAGCGAGAGAGTCTGAGTGTGAGAGAGTGTGAAAGAGAGAGAGGAGTGTGTGTGTGTGAGAGAGAGAGAGAGAGTCCGTGTGTGTGTGTGAGAGAGAGAGAGAGAGAGAGAGAGTCCGAGGGTGTAGAGAGGCTAGAGAGAGAGAGAGAGTCCGAGTGTGTGTGTGGAGAGAGAGAGAGAGAGAGAGAGAGAGTCCGAGTGTGAGAGAGAGTGTGAAAGAGAGAGAGAGAGAGTCCGAGTGTGTGTGTGTGTGAGAGAGAGAGAGAGAGAGAGAGAGAGAGAGAGAGAGAGAGAGAGAGAGATCCTCAGTACTCAGTGCTCTGGAGCTTTTAGCACCATTAATCAGCGGCAGGTCAGCGCGCAGACAGGGCATCAGCCGCCTGCTCATCCCTCCTGCGGCAGGCGGGAGCGGGGCCCGAGCCCCCCGCGGGAGGGCCCCGCGCTCACCTCAGCGCGCGCGGCGCGCCACATGCCAGGCCGGCTTATTAGAGGGCCCTTCAGCCGAGGCCCCGCTCGCCGTGTCCGAGACAGAAAGCAGGGCCGCCCGGCCCCCATAAAGCGCCGGAACGAACCACGCGTGAGACGGGGGGGGGGGGGGGAGCCGCGCGCTCCACCTCCTCACAGCCGCCGATGCCTCTGCTGAACGTCGCCGTAAAAATCCTGCTCTACTAACCTGCTTTTCCCCCCCCCTCCGTCTCCCAACGTAAATCCTTCAAATCCTAAACCAGCGGACGTTTCCGAGCCACCGTCACGGTAGAAACCTAGAGGATTTACGGCAAGAACGTGGCTTCGGGACTTTTGAAGTTTCCCCCCCTTAGAGCAAACAGGCCTGCAGCCTCCTCTAATTACTGATGGGTGTCAGGCTGATAAGTCATCAAAGAAAAAGCGCTTGTAACCACGTTTCCTCAAAAGACGACTTTTGTAATCCTGAATTACAGTAGTTCTATAAGGGGAACAGTATGTTCACTGTCTACGAAACCGAATGAAAACTAGTCACAAGAAGACCACTGTCAGAACAGCAGCCTCAAACATAACATTCACAGAACAACACTTCCAGACTCAGGCATGCCCGAACTCGCATTTTTACAAGATAACGTCACGGCACGTTACAAGAGGGGGGAAAAGTCTGCAATATCATCCGATATGGAATACCATTTCTGCATTAACTTCACTCACGACACCTCATCCCTCACTGTGACAAACTCGGAAAGAAGCTTTCTCACGTTTCAAACACGGTGCAACATCTTTATGATCGATGATGACTTCCCGACAGCCTGCCAGCGTCTGTTGGGAAGTATGCTTTTTTTTCTTTTTCTGTGGCAACAATTGATAATACAGTGATTGTTCACATCTGTTATAATTTAACTCTTCATTCAGGCCTGCTTATGTCTCCAATCGACCAAAAGCCAGACAGATTTGTTCCTTTAAGACAAACAGACAAGGCCCAGTGGTTTCACCACCCACCAGTCAACTAGGCAAGAAGGCAAGGGGTCCACAATTAGCCAGGGGGCCCAAGTTTAGCAGGTAACAGATCTCAGTAACTGGGACTACCATAGATGTGCAGTCACAGCCTAATATCACACGTCACATGAGTGGTAGCATTACTCCTCAAGGTACGCCCCCTCCAGCAGAATGCCCCGCCTCTGATGCATTCTGCTGAGCAGAGACTCCGCCCACTTTGAATCTGACAATCATTTCAAATGGCTTTTTTTATTCTCATCTCTACGCTGTCAGGTAAAGCAGATGTCTTGGTGGATTGCATAGGATCCCTGAAGGGAAAGGAAAGCTGGAAAGGCTCACTACAGGAAGCTCTTGCCCACTCTGGGCTGTTGGGTTTGGCTCTGCAAGTCAGGGAAATAGAAATACTGAGCATCGCCATTAAAAATGTGCTTGTTATTAGCAAGAAGTTGTCTAAAGTCAGCAGATACTGTCTTTATGTCTCTTAAGGGACTAGGGAGCAGCTGGTTATAAAAAACAATTCCGTTCAAATAAATTAAAATAAATGAGAACCGAGAAAATGTAACCAGATGCAGTCCGACATCCAGCACATACAGAAGAGACAGAAACTTCTGTTGGATTATGCTCCCTGAACCACAAGCAGACCACCTGCTGTGGTTCCACCAAAATAACATTTATAGAGAACTGGAACTTTTCTCAGAGTGTATCTGGACTACACACGCAAGATAGGCTTTAAGGGTTCTCTGCAGCTCCACCCTGATCTAGACAGACAGATTCCAGCCTAGCTTTCAATTACCACATTTTATTCAGACCATTTTATGTAAAATATAGCCCAATAGTAGTAACTAATATTCACCACCAAACACTAGACCTACTTAATTCACATGGCCTAGATTTCCAAAACTTAACATCTCTTCCTCATTATCCTCCTCTGCCCAATCACATCTGGAATATCAGCACTAAAATATTCTCCCTTCCACTGCCATTCAGTTAACTCTTCCACTGCGAAGAGTTTTCTAGAAGCACCCCCAGTTCATTACCTGTCTGGCACAGTAGACCTACTTGTTAACAATAATGCAAGTCTACAGTGCAACACTGCTCCACTTAAAGAAAGAAAAAGAGTCCCAAGAGGCTCTCATGCTGGTACAATGTGCAAACATGTCTGCTTAAATAGTAATGCCTAGACCTCTGCGCTAGCAGAGAGAACCTCAGCTCTTATTCCTGACTTGGGCAATATGAAAACAGACCATCTTACTTTACTAAGCATACTGAGGCTAACAGCGTTAAACCCAAACTCCTGCATGCTTGCTGCTCCACTGATAGAGAGACACTAGATCCACTTGTTTTTCACCCCACACTTACTGGTACAGGTTTTATTCATTTCACCGATATAAAATTTATGAGATGAGAAGACAAACGCATGCAGAGAATTAATGTGTATTTTATTATCACATCGTGATTCACAGCAATCTCTCTCCCTCCACCGGACCAAAGAAAGCACATGGAGTTCTGGTCTTTGATGGATCAGTCCAAACAAACTGAAGCATTCATGACTGCATGATTTAATACACGTCTGTTGCGTAATATTCTCACGCTTTCCAAGGGCTATATGCCTGACTCTTACAAAACAGCTCAAGAAGCCCTTAAATGACAAAGTCAAATAGAGATCAAAATAAATGTAAGAACTACAAACCTGCTCATAATCTTTCATCCGGGTTGGAGAAAAGATTTGTCAAAAGTTGGAAACGTACATTTGCGTCCTCAGACTTAGGCTATGTTTTAACATTACAGAATCAATTGAGAATGAAACATGCTCAACTCAAAACTATTAACTAATATTGGGTGCTGAACACCACAAGATAATAGTAGAACACCAATGGACAGCAGAATACTCAAAAACTATAAGAATTTATTCCATAGATGCACGAAACACAAATGAGTACAAACGTTTCGGCAACAGCCTTCCTCTGTGGGCTAAACGGGCACGAAGTTGTTATGTTGCTTTGTGCATCTATGGAGTAAATTCTTATAGCTTTAGAGTATTCTAGAGAGCGCTGGCCGTTTGCGTTCTTCTATGTTCTTACACTGACACCACTGAGCAACCATTTGCATCAGCAAAAAGGGATTTCCCAAGTGCTGGAGCCAGCTTAAGCGCTGGTCTTGGGCGCAGTGAAGTTCCACACTGACTCAGACCCATACTGACCGAGCCCAATGCTGACCAGACTCATACTGACCAGGTCCAACCCTGACCGGGCCCTACTGACCGGCCGAATCCTGACCGGACCCAATGCTGACTGGGCCCTATACTGACTGGGCCCATACTGACCGGCCCCAATACTGACCGGGCGCAATACTGACTGGGCCCAATCTTGACCGAGTCCAATCCTGACCGGGCCCATACTGAACGGGCCCAAGACTGACCGGCCCAATCCTGACTGGGCCCATACTGAACGGGCCCAAGACTGACCGGCCCAATCCTGACCGGGCCCATACTGAACGGGCGCAATGCTGACTGGACCCATACTGACTGGGCGCAATCCTGACCGGGCCCAATGCTGACCGGGCCCATACTAAACGGGCCCAATACCGACCGGCCCAATACTGACCGGGCCCATACTAAACGGGCCCAATACCGACCGGCCCAATACTGACCGGGCCCAATACTGAACGGCCCCAATACCAACCGGCCCAATGCTGACCGGGCCCAATACTGAACGGCCCCATACCGAACGGCCCCAATACTGACCGGGCCCATACTGAACGGCCCCAATACTGAACGGGCCCAATACTGAACGGCCCCAATACTGAACGGGCCCAATACCGAACGGCCCCAATACTGACCGGGCCCATACTGAACGGCCCCAATACTGAACGGGCCCAATACTGAACGGCCCCAATACTGAACGGCCCATACTGAACGGCCCCAATACTGAAACACCCAATACTGAACGGGCCCATACTGACGGGCCCAATACTGACCAGGGCCACACTGAACGACCCCATACGACGGCCCAATACTGACGGCCCAATACTGACCGGGCCAATACTGACGGCCCCAATACTGAACGGCCCCAATACTGAACGGCCCCAATACTGAACGGCCCCAATACTGAACGGCCCCAATACTGAACGGCCCCATACCGAACGGCCCCAATACTGACCGGGCCCATACTGAACGGCCCCATACCGAACGGCCCCAATACTGACCGGGCCCATACTGAACGGCCCCATACCGAACGGCCCCAATACTGACCGGGCCCATACTGAACGGCCCCATACCGAACGGCCCCAATACTGACCGGGCCCATACTGAACGGGCCCATACTGACCGGCCCCAATACTGACCGGGCGCAATGCTGACTGGACCCAATGCTGACTGGGCCCATACTGAACGGGCCCATACCGAACGGCCCCAATACTGACCGGACCCATACTGACCGGGCCCAATCTTGCCAGGGCCCAGTGCCACGTGTGACCAGGCCTCCCATTGGACAATGCGTAACTGGCTGCAGCCCCGCCCCAGAGTGAGGGTTATACTTGGAGGGATATACCCCTCCAGCCTGGGCCAGCTGAGGAATAGGCACAGTCCTCCTGCCCATGGGGCAGACTGTGTGTGCTCCAGACATATGTGCATGCTGCTCTACACCATGCAGCAGCTATATGGGCCTGGGCTATCACACCACTGGGGAATTCAATTAAATAAAGCATAACAAGCTGGCCTACAAAATAGAGAGAAGCAGAACAGCACGTGCTTGTATCTTAAAGTTTGTATAACCGTACTGTCTAACTGGCCTGCAATCCAAACTGTATTGTATCCAGTGTGATGTACAGAATGACAGAACAGGGAAAAAAAATCACCTAGCCCATAAGGTTGACCGATTTAATCATCTTGTGCAAATCAAACACCAATGTGAGTCACAGACTAGTTTAAATGTTATATATAAATGCACTGCTGAAAAGGTGTGCTGAAAATTTTGCTGAGAAGGTTGAATTAGTATAATATCAGATGTCTGTCCTTCATTTTAAATAAATATAACTAAACACAGAAATTAACACAATGCTTTCACTTAACCTGCCAAAACATTCAAATGAATGTCTCCTTGATAAACATTAATTTGAATTTACAGGAATAGTTTAAAAGCCAATTTTTTTCAAAATGCATCAGTTTCCGAAAATATACTCCAAAACATAACTGGAGCTCATTTTCCATGAATTACAAACATTGGCATTACACAATGACTCAAAAATGTAAAAAAATTAAAAAAAAATTTAAAAAAAGAACACTCCTAAATGATACTGCAGCAATTCTGAAAAAATAAAAACATATTCCTCACTTGAGATTTTACTCCAGTCCACACCATTTCAAAGGAGAAAAAGAAAATCCAAAACACAGCTCTTACAAAAATTCTTAGCAAAGTAATATGTTTCTATGGTAATGAGAATTCAGAGCGAGGTTTGCAGAGACATTTTGACCTTTATCAAGGTATGTAAACATCACTTTATATACTTGTCCCCACCCCTGAGAAAAGCCTGGGAAACATGTCTACGTGTGCAGCAGATTTGAAATAAATATCCAGGCTATTGTGGTCTACCGACAAAGGAAGTATCTTAGTAACACGACAGGGTTTGCTCAGCAGGACATCTCCTCCCACCATAATCACTTCTCTTCATCCAGGAATGATGGAGATTGATGGAAGCGTTTTTAGGACAGTCAGAGCCGTGCCGTTGCGCGGACCGTGTTAAAAGTGCAGCCAGTCCCTGCCGAAACGCGCAACAAGCCACCACAGACTGCCGTACTGCCATTTTAAAAATGATGCTCAACAGAGTCACATCCCCGTGTGCCGTGTCAAAGTCCTGGCCGGAGCTCAGAAAAGGCCGGACGGAAGCGAGCTCCTCCGCCATTCAGCTTCCGACAAACGCACACGGACAGGGCGAGCGTTTCCCAACCGCCGCCGTGCCGCGGCAGGAGGGCTGGTCTGGGAGGAAGAGCCCACTGCGCCTCCTGCTATGGAGGCGCACCCCAACAGACCTGGGTGCTGTGAGGGTGCACAGCAGGCACAGATGAAGCACGGAGAGCCTGTAAAACTGAACTGCTCATAATGTGATCAGCTATCAGCGGCTGTTCTTTTACCCAGCAGAAGAGAGGAAAGAGTGACATCATCACAGACAAGCATCACATACCCAAGTGTGAAAACCAGGCAAGAAATGTTTTTTTTAATTTTTTTTTAATCAAATCTCAAATCTACAAGGGTAATTACTACTTCCTTGAAAGATTTCTGATGATTCATTAAAATGAGATTTTTTCCCCCAAATTAGACAACGTAAATAAAACGGCAATATAAAAAAAGAAACCAAAAAAAAAAAACACAGGAAAGCCCGTGATGAGGACTGCGGGCCGGCCCGCTGTGGAATGCACATCCACTCCAGTCGGTGTGTTATGATGAAGTGCGGCCCGTTTCGTGAGAAAAGCAAATAGAGGGCCCTCTTTCACACGCGGCGCAGGTCCCGCGCGCTGCTGGTCCGGCTGCTCCGCTGCTCCATTCAGGCGCGCAGACAAAAGGGCCGAGGGGGGGGGGGGCTCCGAAGACACCTCCTCCTCCCAAACGAGCTCCTGGACAAAGGAGTCTGGGGCGTCTGCGACGGCCAGCCGGAGAGGCCGGCCCGGGGAGAAGAGGCGAACCGAAACGCAGCTCGCGCGCTCGGCAACAGCGCCATCTGCAGGCGCGTCTCCCTGCGCACGGACGCCCGGCTTCCCAGCATCCCTCGCTGCGGGACGCCGTGGTGAAATGGCAGCAAGAAGAAAGATGACGATGCATTTCCAAGAAAAGGAAAAAACGTGTTCACGCAGGCAACGTGCAGAATTCGGGGCTGAATCATTTATGCCCACACAAATACCCAGAATGCCGGAGATATTAAATCACGGCGTTCAAGTCGTGCCTCCGTTGATCCCGGTGGTTTAGAAACAAATCTGGCGATTAAAAATGGCAGAAACATTCAGGCGGGATCCGCGGGATGGCTCTAAACGAATCTCGGCCTTCTTGGCGCGGGGGTGACATTTCGCGTAGGCTGCGGCGTAAGCGGCTTTCTGGAACGAGCGAGACCGAGAGCGAAAAACGCCGAACCGGAACGATGACGTTTAAAAATCGCCTCATCTCAGCGACGCGCTCAGGCAGCGCCTCCCATTCCTCCGTAATCCGCTGGACTACAGTCAGTCCACTCAGAGGCTGTGGGAAGGTCTTTTCAGTGCAGAACCAGCAAAGCCAGAGAGCAGAATGCTAGCGATGAAGTACAACATTTCAACAGCTTATTTAAACTTCCCTCATTTCCCAACGATGCCAGTTTTTTTCCGTTGAATGCTATCTATTGTGATGCTTGAGTTCAAAGCAGGCCACAGCTAATACACATTTATCATAACGTATATCATACGACAGTGCTATATTATGTGCACATCATGGCACTATGGAATTAACAATCTGACCTTTTCCAAAGACTGGTCCCCTGGTCATTTATGATGGTGGCAGTGCGGAGAAGTGAGTGTTTCACAGAACACACACTGAAGGCAGGGCTACAGTCACACTGATAGCAGTATGGTAAAGATGCCACATCATCACAGCGTCAACAACAATATCGGCCCCCAGAGTGCGTACTTCACACACGACAGTCGGTGTTTAATACAAGAACAAAAAGAAAGATAGCAATTACACCCAATTTAAGTGCCATCAGAGATGTAGCCTATATCTTTCAACATTCTTACACATACAATTCTTTGAGAAGTGAGTGCAATTACAAAATCATTTCAGATGTGCACGCTGGTTTATTGCCGGATTAGTGAACACGCGTGCAGTTCTACCCCGTATTTCCTCAGTATACTTCTAGAGTAAACAATCGCTCTCCCAAATTACCGCCCGGGCTCGCAGTGTACTAAATCAGCTCTTAACGTTTCATTTCCTCAGCTGAAAAGCATTAAAGTCCACGCGGGCACATAAAACATGAAATACACAAAGACAAGGGGCCAGCGTAAAAACCGCAGAGATTGGATCTTAATGCTCCCACTGATACAGGACTAATTTCGCATTATGGATGCTCAAGCGCTGCTTTCATGTCACCGTGAGGTCCTTGAGTGTTTCAGCATGGCGACCCCCTCACCCGCGAACAGCTCCACCGCTTCCCCCCTGCGCCCGCGCTCGCCCCCCGACGTGTAGCTAACACTGAGCAGCACTTCCTCCCAACGCATTTATGGATGATCAGTAGCAAGAAACAGTCACGGCGAAATGAAAGAGCGCAGAGGCATGAAGCGACGGAGGCCGGGAACGACTTCCTACCGACCCGGGCCTGCGCTTTACTGCCGGGACCCCCCCGGATGCAAATTAGCGGGAGGAAGAAGCCGCCCCGGACCGTAAACTACAGTACAGGCTCATTTTTATGAAGTTTGCCTGGACAGACATAAACCAGGAGGGTTTCAAACTGTGACACAGGACAAGATGTTTTTTTTTGCCCCGGCTTTCCCCACTCCATTGTGCTGTCATGTCGTCTGGCTTTATGGACCCTCCGAGTCCCGGCCTTGGCCTCCACAGCTAATTAATTAAACAAGGAAGTGAGCAAAGATTTTTTTTTTGGCCATACATGATTATTAGACTGCTCTTTTGATGTTTTAATCTGAGGGATTTGGGCCCTTAAATCATGAGGGGCCGGTGGGGGGCAGGCGGTGGTGTTGAAGACTGAGCAGCATCTGGATCATTGCAGCGGTTGGTTGGGGTGGGCCGGGGGGGGGTGGGGGGGGTCTCTACGTTTCATGTTAAAGTTCGCAGCCACGGACAAGTGTCAGCCAGAGGTCACGGCACAGGCACCTGCTTCTCCTACCGCTGCGCGCTCGCTGGCTGACAGCGCCCGTGAGGAGCCGGGGGGAGGGGACAACAATCCCCCCCCACCCCCCCATTCCGCACGTGAGACTCTTCTGCGCACGGTTATAATCAGGTTTGGGGCAATACCGATACGTGCCAGGGTTAGTTCCATTTCAATTCAGAAAACTCATTCAGATTCCGTTCTTGAAATTCAAAATGGCCGTTATTTACATTTTCAGTGAATTAATGTCTGTGCACATGCAACCTGCTCTTCATTCAGTCAGGTTCAGCCCTTCATCCTCCCATTTCACACAGCTGAAGTGAGGAGCATGTCCTTCATCGGTTATAAACCCACCAGGCTCTCAGCCTTCCCTCACACTCCGGTTCCGTTTCCGCAATAATCCCACTCACCCGCCCCGCCCCCTGGGCAACGGCTAAGAGGCGCTGTGTGGCCCGATTCCCGTCAGAGGCACCGAGCGAATCAACACAAAGCCGCAAACAAACAGGCCGTACCTTCTTTGATCCAGCAAATCCCTCCGACTCCAGGAAGAAGTAGGCAAAGGGCATCAGCACGAAGAGGCAGAGATTAGAGAAGAGGGAAACCAGGTTCCAGAGCCCTGAAAAAGAAGATGTTTAATCACACACACACACACACACACAGCATACATCCACACTGTACAGGTAAGTCGGGTGTGACATCACGCAAAATTGGCCTGATGTTATTATGAAATCACTGAGGGAACACTTCCAGGGTTTCCCTTGCATTCCAGTCAAAAACGCAGATACCCCAGGATGACAATCACAGCCTGGCTGAAGAAATTGAGCAGAAAATCAATGAGCTCTGATGCCACCTTGTGGCCACATGAGTAATATCCTCAGACCTGGAACCAGTACAAACTGTTTAATACCTGGAAAAAAACACCCAATATTATTGTTGTTCAATGCTGTTCCAGCAATGTCTGTTCACATATTGTTTTTACTGAACTAAGCTTACTTTCAAGGCCATTACAGTTAGTTCTGAAAGCAAACTCAGCTGACTAAAGGACAACTCCTCTTGAGCGATATTAATACAAAACACAAAAACTCTCAGACACTAATTACAGCATTCAAGCCCAACGTACACACAGGCCAATTTTTCAATATAAAGTGAGTTAAAAACGTTATCTTTTGGCCACTATTCTGTGAGATTAAAGACATTTTTTGCGAGTCAGTCTAGTTTAGGGTCAGGTCCATCACTTCCAGTCAAATCAGATCTAATCAACAGAGAGGGGAAAAGTACAAATGTGTCTGGAAACTTGACCCAACAACCCTCAGGTGTGAGGAAAGGGACCAAAACTACAGGAGTACTGAGCCTGGGCGTCAAAACCCAAAAACATGACAGCCGGCACATAACCAAGCACCATAAGCAAGATGGCCTCCTGGTTCCTTTCCCTCACCTGGTTATCTGACTCAGGGGGTCTAAATAAAGCCAGCTATTTCACAGGCTCATCCCACACAGTGTAACACCATGGGGAATTCATTAGACGGTGTGTGTTAGCAGACTTCTAATAAGGTGAGAGAAGCCGGTCGCTGGCCTAGCGCGGGACGCTACGACTCAACTACAGTTAAAAATCCGCAGGCACTGGGGGGGGAAGGGGTGACAACAGAAACGACAATAAAAATGAAGAAAAGAGGTGGAATGTGGGTTACTGACCATGGATGAGGGAGCCGTTGAGCCACTGGACGTAGTAGTTTTTGGGGAAGGACAGCAGGATCTCGTTACTGATTATGGAGAAGGGCAGGAGCAGGACCGCCCCGGCCGAGATCGCCAAAGTGAAGGTGCACAAGTACAGCCTGCAGGGGGGGAGCAAGCGTTAGCACAGTGCCACGCGGCTCCATAAGCGCGCTAACCGCGCCCGCCAGGCGCGCGAGAGAAGCGACGGCGAGCGCGCGGTCACAAGACAACACGGGTGGATGCATCTGGCGTGGTCTGCTAGCGAGGGCTACGTGGCTGAGTGGGTTTTCAAGCCATACTCTGCTGTTAGATAAATATGGTAAATATGGCATAAAATCTTTTTCCCCTTCCAATTTCTAACGACTCTTTTATCGGCAGGATGACTATTCCATATTAATCATGATAACGATTAACAAGAGCTTATTGGGTTTCCGTTTTACACGGAGAGTAGCAAACTCATTAACAGGAGCCGAGGGACAAGGAGGAGAGTTAAAGGACGCGGTCAGCTTCACCTGCGTGCTAGTACAGCGGGGCACACTGTGGACCCACGTTCAGCATGTCAACAAAACCCCGGTCCTACTAGACCCAGCACACTGGTGTTACAGGGGGAGGGCTACTAAGACGACGTGCCAGCTGCCCTACGTTTGCAAACTTGGAGTAGGAGGGGATGGCCAATGGGATTTAAAATTCTGTCCACTTTCTATTAACACACAACAGTAGACAGAGTCCCCCGAGCTGCACGCTAAGGGCCTTGAGTACAGCGAGCAGAAGACAAACCCCACAGGGTTTTGACCCTTTTGACACTGACCCCTGACAGTGTCACGAGCGAGCACAGCAGCAGCACCTCCTGGTGTCACTGTGATAAACAGTGTCCCTGGGGGCCTTTCAGCTGCTGATCATTATGATGCAAAATGAGTCGACTGCAATTCCCAGTTTCCCGATGTAGCCTAGTTTGTATGATAAAAGGAAAGGAAACAATGGCTTCCTCCCTCCTGTTCATAAAGGCTGTGGTTACAGGGCTAATTTTACCACACAGCACCATGCCACCACTGCTACAGAAATATCAATACAGATATTTTATCAATCTGTTAAAAGTTTTAAAAAATCAATTTTTCAACACATTCAAGCCACAAATTTACACAGTTGCACTCACGATATTCTGTTGACTATGGCATCTTCATCTTCATGATCATCTGTAGAGTGCAGAAAGATCATTAATATTAATGTTAATTAACTGTGAACTTTACATTAACAGCAGCAGGTTTTGCAGGTCTAACTCCATGCCCTCAGGAAGAGCGCTTGCAGCGTGGGCAGAAGGTTAAAATTTAGTTAAATAAATGCTGAAGGTTCAAATACTCGTACACAACATCATATCCTTAACCTGAAGACCTTCAGTAAACAGACAGCTATGTAACAGATTTGCAAAACGTGAAGCATAACGCCATTCTAAATTCAAACCAAAAGTCAGCATTTGACGCCATTCCAAACAGACCATTCTGAAGGTGAAGTTTATAACATTTAGTGTATACACTATGTACTGTTGTCAGTGGAAATGAAGACACACCCTTCCTGACTGGCACACCTCTTGTCATTAATATCACTGTCTCCACCATTCCTCAGACAGGTGGAAAACCACTAACACTTTCATTTTTCTCTGTAAAAGTTTTAAACTTTCATACAGCTGGATTTTCTCAGGTGTGGCCTAAAACAAGCTCACAGACACCCCACCAATATCCTCAATATACCAACCTATTGTCCTTAGACCCACAGTATATCCCTCCAACAGCTGTACAACATTTTTTAAATAAATGTTTCCTTTTAGGTAAATGCTGTACTGATGTTCGATGGCTATGTGACTCTATAACAGGTATTCATTCAAATCCAGGTCAACAGTGCAGGACACCAGGGCTTACTGCATAAAATTATTCCTAATTTAAGAAGCAAAAGACAAATATGTAAATGTAGCTACGAGCTGTGGTCTATGCAACTGCACACATTCATAAGACTAGCCTGGGTGAGGTTCGAGCATGCTTGCATAAAGTCACATGACTCAAAAACACTGATGACAGAGGGGACAGCCACGATGCCTGCATAGAAAAGCCTATATGAGCATAATGATAACCCAAACAACCGACCCATCTGTATTTGCTGTGAAAACATTTCAGCTTTCAACATATGAGGAACACACAACACACAAATTACAGCCTGCTTGAGAGGTGCTGGTTTCAGTGAAAGGCACTATGAAAAGCCCACGTGCTTGTCTGTTCTTACCAGTTTTCCTCTTGTACCGGGTGATGATGAAGTAGGAAACGATGTAGAGGACAGCAAACAGAAGGAAGCAGATCTGCAAACAAAGAAAATTTTAACAAAAACACAAGTTATAAATTAATGGAAGGTACTCAGACCAGTTTATCACCAGTGTAATGATTGAATGCCTGAACCAGAGTCACAGTCTGGCAGACTCTTGTGCCCTGGTTTGGTGACATCAGAAGAGCTTAAAGTACACGTAGCCTACATGGATTGCAATGCTATTTTACACAGCATAAACAAATACGTTTTTACAGCATCATTTGACTGAACCTGCATAAATAGGAACATCGTGTTATTTATTCTTCAGAATTTCACTACTGGTTCCCTTTCTATGTAACTTTTCAGAGAGGGGTTTAGCCCAAACATATCAGAGAACTTAAACCTCACATGTTACCTGCACAAAACCCTCTTCCATGGCTGACACAGTTTAGGAAGCAAGAAATGAAGAACCGCGTCCGATAATGGCAGGTTGCAAACAAACCCATTAAAGCAGCTGTGCTGTTTGGAAAAAGGCCGAAGACACTGTACCTGACTGTGACATCATCCAAAAGACCACAAACACCTCATCAAAGACACCACAAGCACAAACTAAGCCTTACTGGCAGCTTTTCAACACGTAGCTCCAAAGTATCAAAGTCAGTCCAGGGGATGGAATGGGAACAGGCACTCTAAATGATAGCAGGACAGGAGGCACTTATGGCCAACACGGATTTGATCAAAGACACCTGAAGTGTAAAGCCAGCCTTACAGGCTGATTTTCAACACACACTTATTCGCTGAAATAAATCCAGAGGATGGGACAGGCACGCGTCCACGGAAATTCATGTCAGGAGACACTTGTAGCAGCTTAGTCACAATCTTTGATCACACTGAAAACATTACCTCATATAAATGTACATGTCAACGGATGAGTTTCACATTACCATTCAAAAACGTTCCATTTTGGGAGTCTATCCCAGCAGACACTGGGTGAAAGGCAGGAATGCTCCCTGGACAGGTCACCAATCCATCACAGGCCACTCACACCATTCACTCACACATTCATACCCCAAGGGCCACTTAGACTCTCCAGTGAACACGAACCTGCATGTTTCCGGACTGTGGGAGGAAACCCACGGACACGGGGAGAACACGCAAACTCCCTCGACCGGGGACTCATAGAATTTACAAGTGAAATCGTGTGCTTTTTCCAACATAGCGTTCGCAGGGCCCTTTGGAACGGAGTTCCTTTCTGCTTCATTTCTGTCATTTTTCTGCCATTTCTATTTTACAGTGCACAGCATCAGTCGTTGTCGATCATTGCTTTAAAACAGGCGCGAGAGATGACTGAGATGACTGATTGTTAAGTGACTGACAGGTCTACATTTCATGGCGCGAGGCATGTATGAATCATACAAACCTGGCTTGAAGCAGGGGAAAAAACAAGCAAAAAAAAAGGAGCGCAGGCTGCAAACTAAGGTATCAGTGTCCTCATTAAAACAGGCTTGGATTAGATTCACAAGACTACAACGGAGTCCAATAATGTACACCAGCGCTGTTCACAGTTGAATGGGTTGTGCTCTAAGGCATTTTCATTAGCCACATATTTTATTATATTTATTCTGATTTATATAGTTATGTGTGCTTTTTAAGTTCATTATATTTTACCACATATATAAGATTGCAAATGCAGAGAATACCATGTCCCATATTTATCATGAAATTTACCCTGACAAGATTAGTCATAGCACACAATAAACATATAAGCCATGTGTTGTTTCATTCCTGTAGAACTAATGGAATAAATATTACCTCTATAATAACAAAGCTTTTTTGTTCATTCTTTTTGATAACAAAAAGATAATAAATGGCAACTAAATTGGCAAGATACTAGGGAAATGTTTGTGGTTTCATAATAATCTAATTTCATACATAGTGACAGCAGTCTACTGTGACATGGCTAATTACCAGTGGATAATCATGTACGGGTGACATTTCAAACATGAGCCTGAGTACACAGATTGGACAGAAATAGCACAAACTCCTCCGGCAGGGAGCCCATGTCAGCAGCACCGGCAGATACCACATTTCACAAACCTGCCACATTTCAGGAAATTAGTCTAGATAAATGCTAGATAATCCCACACTTCAGCTCCCGTTATCTAATCCAATCAGGTCCTGTCCAAGGAAAGGTACCCATAAAGCCATGAAGTGCGTGTGCACTTACGCAAAGTTAAAAAACACAGGCCTTGCTTTTCTTGCATGGCCACGGGAGTACACAAGAACTCACATAGGTAATAAAAAAACTAAAGCATGCGTAAACCACAACGGGACCACAGAGGAGACCCAACAGGCCACCAGCTACATTGTAAAATCCTAAATAAAACCAGATTAACCCAGAACAATGCTTTCGCCTAAGAGGGAGACATTTAAGGACGGCTGATTTCCCCACTGAAACTGCAGGGTGGAGAGCGTACAGGAGTGGGTGGTGCAGATACACTGCCAGAAGAGGAGGAGTACATGCTGTGAATGGGGGGTGTGAAAGATAAGAAGATAAGAAGCTCTAAATAGGGGATTTGCAAACTCTGCGCCATGGCCAGTTAACTTTGCATTCAAAGGGCGTTAAAGTAGTTGTTTGTCCATCTACATCACAGGTGACGTTCTATTTTGATAATTACATGTATTATATTACATTACTGCCATTTAGCAGATGCTCTTATCCAGAGCAACTTAAACAACTTATAGCATTTTTATATAAATATCCACTTTTATTGCTGGATATATAGTGAAGCAATTCAGTTTCCATACCTTGATCAAAAGTACAAAGACAGCGTCTGGGAATCAAATCTGCAACAAGCTTAATCCCCTGCTATCTGGGAAACAGCAGCTCTGCATGCAAAACACCTGACCCTTCCCCTCTTCAGTACTGCAGGCTCCCAGGCAGGATGCTGGGGTTCAGCTGCTCCTGCTTGATATTTGGGTAAATATTCATTGTACTTTTCTAAACTACATCCATACTGTTAATATTTTTGTTGTGTTGTTAAAGCACTGACCTTCAGGCACTGGTCAGACCTGTACTTTGTATCCAGATATATCCAGGTTGTGTCTAGATTCAGTCAAAACGGATGTCAGTTCACACCTGGCATCAGAATGCGTCTCCACATGCGTCTCAAGTGACCACTTGTGATCGGATCTCACTTCCCCGCTCAATATGCAAATGAACATCATTTCCGTTTGCAAAGACCAAATGCGTTGTTGTTTTTAACCGGCGGGAGGCAGCAATGCACTACCTGTGCCTAGTCTGCCGGAAATTAAAAGAAGAAGAAGAAGTTTGCAAAGACCTTGACGCATGGGCAGAATCAAAACAAAAACAGAAAACTCCATCCATGAGAATCCATTTTGCCTGTTGTTGTGGCTTCTTCTTGTTGCTTCGCACTTTAATATGACGCAGTTGGCACGCGAATGAGTACGTACTTCCGCTTACGCAGAGGACGTCGGTTGACTAGGCAGCCCTTCAATGTGGCCCAGGACGCATTTGTGTACACACTGCTAAAAGAATGTGGCCATATGCGGCCCAGACCACCTCCGAATGTGGTCTGAGTGATCGGATCTCAACGCGTCCTCAATGCATCTTGGGTGCATTCACACCTGTAGTTAAGAGCTGTCTACTTGTGATCGGATCACCCATCTTAATGCCAGGTCTGAACAGGGCCTCAGTGTTATGTAGGGTCTGCATCGAAGCTTGACCGTGCTAACGGAGACTGTGCCCACCAGCTCCACAGGACAGCTCAGGGCGAGCCAGAACATCACCCAGGGAGGGAGGGAGGGCTGGAGTCAGCAGGGTAAGGCCGCTTCATCGAGCAACAGCGCCTCCTGTGGCCGATCTGCACCAGCTGCGCATGAAGTGGAGTTCCACTCACCGGGTGGACTGCAGACACAAAAGAAGCAATGGCCTGCTGCTTCAGAGAGCATGTGATCTTTTGTCTATCTGCAGACGAGGTTGCAGCGTTTGGATGGGTTGGGGTGGGCCTACAAACACCACCGGACATTCCAGGTTAGGAGGAGAAATAAAAACTGCAGTTTCAAATTGGTTCAATAAAACCTCATTCCACAATTTCTAATAAAGCACTTGCACTGACAGGTGATCACACCAGTCATTGTCTACTGCAGCCTAAGGCATTGAGACTCCAAAGCTGCAAGTGAAAGCACTTTAGCTGCAAGTGAAACAACACCAAACAATTACAGAATGAAGGCGTGGTCTCACATTAATCCCTGAGTTTCATTTATCAGCAGGTTGTGTTTTTCTGAAACGGGCCTGGAGAAGGACTAATCTGTATGAAGAAGAAGCATGAGAAAAGATCCCCACCCAATCAGGCATTGTTTTACAGTTAAGACTTAACCTGCGGCTGTTCACCCAGAGGAAGTTTAAAAGTTCATTTTTAAACAATAATGTAATGTATAAAGCCAATCTTCTTTTTTTATCTCTTGTTTTCTGGTCGAAAAAGCCTTGAGCTAAAATGTATCAAATTCACATGCTCTGACATAGCAAAGAATTGGTGCTTGCTGTACCCAAATGTGTTTAAGTGTGTTGTTTTCTTCCAGAAGCACTAAAGATTGCTTTTCATGGTCAGAGGCCCAGTCACACTGGAGTAGAAACTGCCCATTTGCCTGCTTAGCACTCCTGTCGAAGGCGCCTTCGTTTCGGTGTGAAAGGGATCCGCCCGCAAACCACTCGGCATGCAGCCCGAATTCTGCTGTCCGCAGTAACACCACCCCACGTAGTCTGTTTGTGGGTCAGAGCCTGTGCAGTTTCAATAGAGCGGATTAATCACTCCTGAATAAAACAATGCACCATGAATGCACACTCATTCAGCTCATCTATACACCCTGCTCCACCGGGCTCTCAGATCTACATCCAAAGAAGCACCGGCAAAATAAGGTCAACTTAAGAGTTACTGAACACAATAAACCAAATACACATGTTCTCAATGACCAAAGTGAATCAATAATGAAAAAGAAAAAATGAAGAACATCTTAAGGTGCTGGAAATGGCTTCATAATTTTTGTGAAGGAATATGCACACCACTCAAGATAAGTTCGAAGGTATCTCTGGCCGGTCAAGAGGCGCTCATTTTTCAGCATTCTGCCAGCGTTATTATCATATGTGATAAGTGTGAAAAGAGACTGATGTCAGCTTTTGAACGGTGTCAAATTAGTGCCATGTCTCAGGTGGTCAAGTTAAGATTAGACAAAGCTTGCAGAAGGAATCTGCACACATGGTCTAAAAATGGCCTCCAGAATGTTAGACCGAACATAGACAGCAAAAATATCCACCTACTGTAATTCCAGACACACTGCTCAGTCGGAATTAATTAGGTTTCACATGGAATAAGTTAACACACCCAAAAATGCATGGATGCACAAATGTGAAACCTTTATTAACACAACAACAACAACACACACACACACACACAGTCACACAGACTTAGACATAGACACAGTGAAATCTGACTTACACATTCACAACCATAATAGGCTACATTCACACAACCAAATACTTAAAAAGTGCTCCAGTTGACAGTAAGTACAGGGCAGCTGTGCCATTTAAAACCATGGGCGATATCTCTCAAATAACCAAACAACAACAATATAGCTCTACTGTTTTTTGAGATTCACAACACAACTATATCAGTGGTGTACCACAGTTCTTAGGAAGCAAATACTCCAGTCACTCCATAATAACATTTCAGACATTACTCGTCAGATCTTCTGAGTTTTAGGTTTGCAGGGACCGCAGAACTCTATTTACGGTTCGCATTCACTGTTTGGTGGATGGGTAAGAGTAAAAAGAGAAGTCGTCAGCCTCTTCCTACACGTTAACATATGGATAACATATCACAGAGTATGGGTGAGGTGCTTGCAACTCTATCAGTAAATAAGACATCAAGCTGTTACCGGAACCCTTCGGGTGGTGTACAGCACATCACATGGAAAGTCGTGTACACCGGATACTCTGAGAGATCTTGGTTGAGCTGAGAATACTAGCCACACCTGTCCGACATTCTAATAAGTCAATCATAATGTGCGCTGTTTACCCCTAATGGGCCACATTGTTTTTAAATTAATTTAAAAATCTACTATTTTCAGTATTCTGGATTTGAATTGAAACCCTGTAGCCTTAGCCGCAATCAAACTGTTAAAGGACAATTTATTTATCGAATATCATGGAATTCAAAATAGGATTAATGATTATACAAACAGTACATCGGCATTAATGGTTGATTTTTCTTGGAGTGACTGCCAAAGGCTAACGTTACTGACAGTTTAAAGTGCATTGGCAAGGCTTACGGTTTCACGAACACAAGAGCTATCCATGGCTTTTTGCATTATTACACCAGCCTGCTTCCAGCAATGCATTTCCAGCAAATATGACGAAAGACATTAAGTATAATGTGGAATATCCAGATAATCATTCTAGGTTATACAAATATCCAAAAGCATCTAAATATTTTCGGGTATTAAACTTACGGTCGCGTCTGGTTAGCTGCAAATGCATGGCCGACGAATTCAACTAGTTAGCTAGCTACATTCTACTTCACTAACGGCCAGAGCTGTCATTTTTGCAAACCCATCAAACCTACTGATAACAATCAATAATTCCTCAAACATAGCCAGATTAGTTGAATTGCGTTAGCTTAGTAGCAAACTACGTAGTTAGTACTACTCTAAAATGCGCCAAGCATTTATCTTCTTTAGCACAAATTCTGCAAGCTAGGTAGGTAGTTAGCCGGTACTTTGCAAAGAAACCCAGCTACATAGACAGACTGGTAGCTCATTATCGAAGTGATTGCAACAGGACTAGTTGGATTGCTATGATAACTAGTTGACTAGCTCTGCTGCTTGGTATCGGCAGCCAACTGCCAGTGTATGCACTTTGCAACGCAACAGGAAATTGGACATAACGCACACTTTGGCTGAAAATCAGCTCACTTTTACTTGGGCTCCAAAGAAACTGAATTCCTTTCTTGGTATTTAAAACTCATGTTGCACAAAAACAACGATCGCTGGCTAGTCTAGTACGAGCTTAATATGCTCCAATGGCTTCGCGGCTAGCTTTCTTGCTAACGTTTTACTTACGATGTACTCTCGAACTTGGCTGTGAAAATTCTGTTCTCTGATAGTCACATCGTCTTCGTCCATTCTTCATATTGCACAGGAGCATCAATCACTAACTTCCAACGCCGTGCTGCTGTCATGAATTAAACTGAAACCAAAATACATTAGAAAAACAAATTCATACTTATAGTACGGCCCTTTTTTGAATGAGTCATAATACGGAGACATCGAGCTTTTCTGACGCCACAAAAACGCCTCAAAATAAATTACATCATCATCGCTCGACTTGCAAGATTCTGGGGTTGTCATAAATGTGCGACTAACTGGTCTTTCCTAAGATAGTGGTAAGAAATAACAAGAAAGGCATTATATAATTTAAGTCAAGGCAGAATTGTTGAAAACCAACAGTCGTACGGACATTCAGATGAATATTCAATTAATATTTACATGCAAACAATGATCCTGCAGTTGGCTTATGGCTAGAATGTATAGTGAAAAGGTCATACCATAAGTTATTTAATTTTGACTGATATCTTCTTGAACAAATATAAAAACCTATGAATGAACATTCAGAAAGAAACACCATGCATAGAGGTGGTATTATCCTTCCATTTTAAGAAGGAGGAGATTCCCAGGAATTTATAGCTCTCTGCCTACTGAATATCCTGGCTATTAATGACCAGAGATACAGACAGACTCTTCATTACTAAGAATGAATTTAGTTTGTAAGCAAAATAGCTAATGTGTGACAAAGCTGAGGAAAATCCACTTAAAAAAATTAAAAAAATTCAGAACGGATGTAGACTACTTCATTGTTTAATTTTGTTGTTGTTGTATTAAACAGAAAATCAACCTAGCTGCCAGTCTTCTTCCTCTTCCCAGTCCTCTTCCTCTCAAATGACTATTTTACATGTTCTGTCTGTATGTGGGTTTGTGCTTGATGGCCCACTAGGCTAACACTAGCTCTGTGAAGCTGCCCATAATAAATAGCATTCACGGATGTAAAGGGGATAGAGGAAGGGTCTGTGACTTGCACCTTACTGCTGAATTATATGCATGCAGTGAACAAGTGCCAGAGAATGAGGGAAGGGGAAAATGAACCATGGGCATGCTTTAAGAGGCAGACAAGCAGCCGAGTCACAGCATTCTGAATTAAATTAAGAGGTCTACTGCCACAGACTATGGAGGCTCCCAGTTGTCTGTCTGCATGAGTTGATACCATTATGCATTGTGTTCTGACAGTACCTCCTTACAACTTGTATAAAGAGGAAAAGTGTACAACTTGTTTCTTTGGTCACTCACTTACTTTTATGTTTATTAGCGAAGCAGATACCCTTATGTCCAGAGTGGCTTAGACTGCTTACATTTTTACCCCTGCCTTGTAAGGAGCCACTGTGGGTATTTACAGATAAAAAGCTGTAATCTTATGCAAAATGCATTTGGACCCTAATTTTCATCCCCAAGCCCCCATGCATTTTGTCTTGCCAGACTTGAGATCAACGCAGCTAGAAATGACACTTTTTAGGTTACTGTCAGGTGATTAGTTTGGCCACTGCATGACATGTTGTTACATTTCAGGAGGATGTGGCAGATGTATGGCCACTATTTTTCATTAAGTGAGGTGCAGGGCTTGTCTCTGTAGTGTTGATCCATTAATAAGCCTTAAATATACTAACTTTATCTGTGTTGCAGTCCATACATCACACTTGCTCTTCTGAAATGGTTTAAGTGTGTTACCTCTACTCATATCTCCGTTTACTTCTCCTGCTTGAAAAATAAGAATTTTCACTTCTTAGTGAGCACAATACTGAGGAAATTTGTGTGTGTGTGTGTGTGTGTATGTGTACACACGTGTGCATGTGTGCATCGTCATCATCATCATTACCATCACCATAATGGACTGTGGCTTGATACATCAGAATACTCACTACACATCAGCTGAGGTAAAGAGGGAGAGAAATATTGAGCAAATTATTCAGTGATTAGTAATTAGTTGGCCAGACTGAGGGAGCCAGGCTTGGAAAACCAGATAACTCCAACCCCCTTTTCTCTGAAAGAACTACATGATCTATGAAAATGGCCCTATGAAAATGGATCTATGAAAATTCTATCTAAATGGCCCATTGCCCTGTTTTGTGTCTCTCTTGGACAAGGGGAGACTTTGTGCCCCCTGGAGGCATAATAGGGCACTGCATGCACAATCTAGTTGAATCAGCAGCAGGAAGGACTTTTGCAGGGGTCCTAAACCCTGCCCCTGGACAGCCTGTCTGCTTGTTTTCATAGTTAATCAGTTTTTAAATGATTAATTAAAACAGTTCATAACACAGGTATATTTACCAGATACTGGTAAGTTAGGAATGCTCCCAGCCCTCACAGATCCTCTCCAAGAGCTCAGCACATGACCCAGCGTTGTCACCCCATAAAACCTGCTTTTATGATTTATGTTATTATTATTATTATTATTATTATTCACAAAAAATGAATAAGGGTGCATTCTACAAGAGGAAATGCACACAACTGCCAACATGCACCTTATAATATCCTTTCCTCCTTGTCGTGTAGCATGGATTTTAACTCTCCAGCGTGTCAGTGGTACTTAAGTTTGTCCATGAAACTGTCATTAGCTTACAAAAAGGCAATGAAACGCACCGATTTTCGCAGAGAGCTGGGAATGTAAGCAATTAAGATGCTCGTTAAACATGCATATCAAGCATTTCGTTTTTTTAAATTGGATGTATTGTCTTAGTATAATCTATTACACAATTAGAAGATGAGTTTGCGCTGAAGAATTAAATGACGACAAAGAAAATTTCCCTCAGGCACCTCCAAACATGGCGGCTCGTAGAATCAAAATAATTGGTCAAGAAAGCGGAAAGGGTGTTTAAACAAGGTCCCACTTCCTGTTTTGATTAAGTTTGATGGCGGCGCCCTTCTAAAGCATGTGCATAGAGCATGTGTAAAGTGGTAAATGCTCTGTTATATTACAGAAGTATAGGAAGAAAACAAATCTTATACATTTGTTGCCTCCTCATTTTAGGCAACTTAGAAATTTACCTCTCGAAGAAAAAAATATAGCCTAGCTAACGTCGGCTACCTAGCGTAGCTTAGTTCAACTAATTAGCCAGTTTGCTTTTATACAGCTATGCCGTTATAGCTGTTCAGCAAATGACAGAATTAACCAGTGTTTTATTGAAAATCGTGCAGATACATTTAACGTAGAAATGAAGGGGAAAACGCGAGGTAAATGGAGAAGAAAAGGTGACACCGGTAAGCTGCAGAAGTACATGATCTCCGTTGATGAATTTGTTCAAAGTAAAGTTGGTGGTGGTGATGAAACTGAAGAGGATGGCAACAGGCTCATCAAAAATAAGAGTCGAAAAGAGTTGCGCAAAGAAAAACGAAAATTAAAGAAGATTAAAAAGAAACATTATTATGAAGGAAACAAACATCAATTCGAAGGAAACAGCTCAGCTTCTAAAGATGATGACAATGAAACGACAACCACTGATAAAAAAGATAAAAACAACTCGGCGAAACGTGATTCCAAAAAACCTCATAAAGCAACCATCAATGAAAGTGAAATGAAGAATTCAAAGCAAATGGAGGGGCAGACTTCCAAAGCAAAAAAACAACCGAAAGAGACTGCGTCGAAGCAGGGTGCGAAAAAGAGTAAATTACAAGAAAACAGAAAACAGGCACTTCTGGAAGCAAACGTTGCGGAGGACAAGGAAATAAAGAAATTAGAGCGATATCTTGGCCTTAACAAGAGGAAAAACAAAAAGACTCTCCCGCAGTCGTTTGCTGCGGACGGACTGGATTACATCCTGGGAGCACTCGAGCCTGGATTGTCCGCAACTGGAATGTATGACAGTGACGAGGAAATGGAGGTGACAGACGCCAAGGATAAATTAAAGAAACTGGAAGACAGCGACTCTGAATTGTCAGGCGACGCTAATGAGCAGGATGACAGCGCCAATGACGTTGATGACGATATTGACAGCGACAACGATTCGGATGAAATGGATGTTATTACAGATGAGGAAGATGATGCAGAAGATGCCGGTGCAGGGAATGACAGTGCTGAAGCTTCTGAATGCGAGGACGAAGAACATGACAAGGGTGAACCAGAGGAAGACATTAGGGAAGTGGCCGACGAGAAAGAGGATAATGCAAGTCAAACGGTATTCAGGGTTTATGGAAGTTTTAAAATTGTAGCTGTTTAAAATGTAAAGGGTAATTTTTTTGAAAAGCATGCCAAAACATGTGACGTGTTATCTTCAACATTTAGACTTCAGTTGCACCAGGAAAGTATGTACCTCCTCACCTGCGCGAGGCAGCGGATGGCAAGCGACGAGCTGAGCTGGAGAGACTCAAGAGGAGCATAAAAGGACTTGTGAATAGGTACCGTTTTAAACCTAGTATTGCATTTCGTTAATATCTGTAAAATACGTTCGTTATCACCATGGTGATTAAATTTTGTGTTACTACTTTTGTGCTACCATCAACACATTTTGTGTCGAAGTTATTGTTTTTGTGCTACAGATACTCAATTTATGCGTACCAAAGACAGATTTTTTAAACACAGACTGTTGAAATTAACACAAAGTGTGTTGTCCTGAAGTAGATATGGATGTGTGCTAAAAAATGACAAGTTATAGGCCATGTCGTTTTTAACGCATCAGTTCTAAAATGATGCTCTTTAGTAGGCTACTTTTTTTTTTAACCCAGTGTCCCCCTTTTTACCATATACACAGGATATACTAACCCTACTTCTCAATAAAAAAGGAGATCTTGACTTTGTTCCTTTTTTTCTGTGCTTGGCAGGCTCAGCGAACCCAATCTAGCTTCCATTAGTGGTCAGCTGGAGGAGCTGTACATGACCCACAGCAGAAAGGACATGAATGACACTCTGACGGAGGTGCTGCTGGCTGCCTGCGTCACCCCGGCTCTGATGCCTGATCGGCTGTTGATGGAGCACGTGATGCTGGTCAGCGTTTTACACCACACCGTGGGGCTGGAGGTAGGCCTCATACTCCTGCAGCTGGGTGAACAGACCCAGCTTACTGGTTTCAAGTGAATTTTCTTTTTTATTTATTTAAAACTTCCGTAAGGGTCCTGTTTTTATTTATCAACATTCCAAACCTGTCCAGGTTATAAACTGGAAGCAAAAATGTTAATGGGTCAAAAATGAGACAGAATTAGTTTTTAAAAGGTCAGATGGGTCAAATCCAAGTTCATTGAGAAACTAGAAACGGGTTTGCCTGCCTGAAAAAGCTAATTAACCAGGAGCTGTGATGTTACATGAATAAATTTGCATCTTAAGAAGATGATGAATCGACACTACACCAAGGTTTCTCAGGGAAGAAAGTTGTGTTATATATTTTAATTTGAAATATGAAAATGAAGTCTGTCTGAATTGTTTAGGGGCATTAATAGTGGGGATATTAGCTAATACTGGGCATATTCCTGTTCTGATACAGTTTCTCAGTGTTCATAAGCAGTCAAGCACAGATGAACTTATACAACACTGAAGAACATTTAGTGCTTCTGTGAAATGTAGTGAAAAGTGGCAGCTTGCAAAATTATTGTAATTTGAGTTAATCAGAAAAAAAAGAAAGAATTGCTGAAGGTTTTTTTCAAATGCGGGGAATGGCAGTGAGGCAGCTTCTCTCTCTCTCAGGACCTGGGGTAATACAAAGGAAAGCAGCGAAGACACTGGGCTCTCTCTCTCTCTCTCTCTCTCTCTCTCTCTCTCTCTCTCTCTCTCTCTCTCTCTCTCTCTCTCTCTCTCTCTCTCTCTCTCTCTCTCTCTCTCTCTCTCTCTCTCTCTCTCTCTCTCTCTCTCTCAGTGTTTGGCGAAAGAGAATTGATATGCTGTGTGTGTAAACTGGGTCTTGTTGTGTGGGAGGTTTAAACATTAACCTGTGGGAGGTCGTTAGTCAGGAGTTTGTTTAGTCAGTCATGATCTGTGTGCCTTATCTTCTGCTCAGTTCATTTATAAGCTAATGCAGCTATTGATGAATAGCAACTAGACCATACAGTGCTGGGCCTGGTCTCAGACTGCTGATCTAGGATCAGTTTTGCCTTTCGGCTCATGATGGACAAGGTCATGTATGTATAGAGGAAACCTGATCCTAGGTCAGCACCTCCGCTAGTCTGAGGCGCTTTATGACTATCAGCCCTATACTTCTGCGTTCTCTGTAAAACTTAAAAATTAATGACAGTGTTTATTCCCCTATTTGTTGGAATTGCTCATTTTGAAGGCATGCTTTAAATAACATTTATTTTTTAATAAGGTCATAATTTGAATTGATAACTTTTACACTGGCACAGTCCTATTACATTATAATACATCTTGGAAACTTTTCATTTTATTGCTTTGATGTGAATTCTTCTTTATAAACAGATTTTTTAAAATGGTGTAGAACCTGCATTATTTCCAGTAGCAGAGTACTGTCCCCTCTTTATAATGCCATTGTTGAAGGTCACAGTCACAAAACTGATTATGTCAGTTGTGCTCACAGTGTTATAACTGGGCCATATTAAATAAAACTGCTTACAAGGGAGCGACGTGTTTGAAAAACAAAACTGACGAAAATGCCTATGTTCCCCTCTCAGGGTCTCCTGGCCTTGTTTGAATGTTCGTTTAAGCTCACCTCACGCTACTGTCCTGCAGGTAGGAGCACACTTTTTGGAAACGGTGGTTCGGCGCTTTGAGGAAGCGTACCAGTCCGCCGGCGAGGGGAAGGAGTGCGACAACCTGGTGGCCATCGTGGCTCACCTGTACAACTTCCAGGTGGTGCACTCCCTGCTGATATTCGACATCCTGAAGAAGCTGGCCGGCTCTTTCGCGGAAAAGGACATCGAGCTCATCCTGTTCGTGCTGAAGAACGTGGGCTTTGCCCTGCGGAAGGACGACGCCATGGCCCTGAAGGAGCTCATCTCTGACGCCCAGCGCAAGGCTGGCAGCCTGGGAGACAAGTTCCAGGATCAAACCCGAGTACTGCATTACTCACATACGCTATACATGTTTGTGTGTGTGTGTGTGTGTGTGCGTGTGTGTGTGCGTGTGTGCGTGTGTGCGTGTGTGCGTGTGTGCTTGTGTGCGTGCGCGTGTTTGTGTGTGTGCGTGTGTTTGTGTATGCGTGTGTTGTGCTTATGCCTATATTATGGATGTTATTAAAGTCTGTGTGTGTGTTTGTGTGTGTTATGCCTGTGTACAGGTGTGTGCATATGTTTAGGTATAGATCAGTGGCATTTTCTCTTGACCATAGAGAGCTTTGCGCTATGCAGGTGATCACTGATCAATGACAGTAGTTGATTACACGATTAACTCGCCTCACCTGGTTTCTTAGGTGTGAAGGGGTTGCTGATTATAGGGGGTACACAAAAGACAACTTCCCTGCAGCTCCTCCAAGGGCTATGGTTGTTATTGTACACATGTTGGGAACATTAGTGGTGTAGATAAATATTGCTGTTCATTTGTGTGTGACTCTTGTGTGTGTGTGTGTGTGTGTGTGTGCGTGTGCGTGCGTGCGTGTGTTTGTGAGAGAGAGAGTGAGTCTGTTCATATGCTGTGTGTGTGTGTGTATATGTGTGTGTGTGACTGTTCATATGCTGTGTGAGTGACTGTACATATGCTGTGTGTGTGTGTGTGTGTGTGACTGTTCATATGCTGTGTGTGACAGTTAATATGCTGTGTGTGACTGCTCATATGTTGCGTGTGTGTATGTGACTGCTC